>NC_045744.1:20530169-20830169 GCF_008692095.1 Etheostoma spectabile
TTCACACACTCACACGGCTCTCTTGTGGCCTTGTTCCCTTGGCACACCCGTGGCCCACTTGGATCAGAAAGAAGGCATTATAATAGTTGGGTGCATTAGACTGTAAGGGCCAATCACATTCACGACTTTCACCCCTTTATGAAACTGTCAATGCTCCTCCCAACGCATTGACAGTTTGGGAATTGGTTTTCCTCAGAGGAATTTTATTGTCCAAGACTTGGGACAGAAATTCCTTTTAAACTTTATGTTTTAACCAGAACAATCCCTATCACATCATGTTCCACCTCACTGCCATCTGCCAGTATTATGATTAGGAATGTCGACCTCCAGGTCGCATTTTGGCTGGCTTCGAAGCTGCAGAGGCACAGGGAGATATTTCTGTATTCTCTGCATTCTGCAGACCACTCTACCTCTGTCTCCTTTTAAAAACTCACTAGACCCTCCCCTTCATGAAGTACAGCTGAGCTAACGGTGCAAACAAACTATATCCCAACAAAGGGGCCGCTGCACAGCAAACTCCAAAAACCAGTGATGAAAAAAGTAGGCCTATCTAAATATCTGTGTGAATGCGTGCATATAAACTAAAATGTTATTTATATAGTGCAACCAATGTAAATTATACATTATTAGCAATGCCTGCATATTGGCCATTTGAAAGCCATGACATCTCTCTCTCATGGGTGGATCCAAATTCCCTGGGTGGGCAAAGCAGAGAAAGGGGAGGTAACCTCGCTCCTTATGACCTCATAAGGGGCAAGATTCTAGCTCGCCCCATCTGATCTTTCATTTTCTCAAAGGCAGAGCAGGATACCCAGGGCTCGGTTTACATCTATCACCATTTTCAGACAACACGGTTCAGTAAGAGTTTGGTACAATGGAGGGAAGGGAAAAGCAAAACAAAATGTCTCAGGCTGTACCACCTAATCTTACGCTCCAGTCTCACGGTAAAGTCTCTCCCCTAAGCTAGCTGCAACAGCTTGAAGTGTGTAAAGTAAGATGTAAACAGTAAAGAATTAGTACCCCACATCATCTCCAGACTCCATCTGGAACTTGTAAACAAAATAAGGCAATCAGCATTAAAAATACAGCATCTCTATTTCTGCAAAGACAAACTATCCACCATCTTCTCTTCATCTTCATCCGCTTATCCGGTATCGGGTCGCGGGGGCAGCAGCTCCAGTAGGGGCCCCCCAACTTCCCTTTCCCGAGCCACATCAACCAGCTCGACTGGGGGATCCCGAGGCGTTCCCAGGCCAGGTTGGAGATATAATCTCTCCACCTAGTCCGGGGTTTCTTCCCCGAGGCCTCCTCCAGGCGGACGTGCCTGGAACCCTCCCTAGGGAGGCGCCAGGAGGCATCCTTACCAGATGCTCCGAACCACCTCAACTGGCTCCTTTCACGCGAAGGAGCAGGGGCTCTACTCCGAGCTCCCCCGGATGACTGAGCTTCTCACCCTATCTCTAAGGGAGACGCCACCCACCCTCCTGAGGAACCCATTTCGGCGCTTGTACCCAGACAAAGACAAACTAAATTACCTTATTAATGCAATGTTATCACAACGTCTCCCGGCCATTTTTCACCGCAGAAAGCTGCTCCCTGCCTGGCTAAAACTAATATAGTTAGCCTGAAGAAACAAGCCGTCGGTCCCAACTAATGTTACGGTTCGGCGCAGCGACGTTGGAAACGTTACACTAATCTACAACAGCAGTCTTATCCACCACTCTCTCGCCTGTACTACTGCAACTGACTGGCAAACCAAAGTTTTCCCTAACTTGGGATCTTAAAGAGGCCGGCGAGTCCTCTAACTCTTCGCCACCACTCGCCATACTCGTGCTGCTATATCTGCCTCACGTACATACACACATACATATGTAAGCGGAGCTCGGCTAAATACGGCGCGCCAATCAGAGCTTTAGAGCTAAGGGCTACAGATTACACATCCCTGAAGAACCTGTGTATCTAACAGTAGTTCCGCGTTACATTAGTTCCACAATACATAATTAATTTGCTCGTGAGTTTAATTTTTTACGTGTTTCTCGTGTAAATTCTGCACCGAACTGTGACGCCCGTCATTTTTGGTTCCCAATACGCACATAATGTTCCACCTCTTGACAGTGACCCCCTCAGCCCGTGAAGACTGCAGGGGGAACAGATCCCTCTGCCTTGGGAGGGTGAAAGAGCCTCACAAAATGAAAGCCCTTCTGGTACCACTGCTCCGCAGACCAGGAAAAAACCCTCGTTGGGGGGGTGCAGCTAGCTCAAAAATGAACTTTAAGAAAGGAGAGTACACACCAAATACAGAAAAGGAAGGAGAATAAACAGACAGCGAGAAGTCAGGGGGAAATGTGGCAGCTTCTTTTTAATGTGGGCGAAAAATGGAAAAATATTGTCGCTCCCCCCGACGATGTGCTTTTGTCGGGTTTGGTTTTTGGGGCGATATAATCCATCCTTTAAATTAAGTTAACAAGGCACAACCGGACAGTGAAGAAGCTGGTAGCCACGCATTTCAATATGAGCAGAAGAAAGCAGACACAGTTATGGCGCTCATTGCTGGATGATTACAGTCATACTTACAGTTAAGGTTTTTTCTGAGTGACGTATCCCCATCTGTAAGATCAACCTAACGGGTTAGGGGGCAGAGATCAAACTGTCTGCTAGCTTGAACAAACTAAAGACTTGACATATTTCAAAATAACCTGATTGAATCAAAGAACTGCCACACTAAGAGCATTTCACTTAACAAACAAGAGTTCATTTCTCACTAAGCAACATCTTCATCAGTGTCTGACACCCAAGCAAATGTGTGCAAATGTGACCTTTCTGATTAAAATAAATGTGTTTTTGTTTTGTTTTTTCACTTGGCCCATCTGCAGTAGTGCTGTTTAAATGGAACATGACAACACTTCAGTTTCTATGTGTGAGGCAATGGCTGCAATGCTGGTGAAGACAACTCCCATGATCCCACACTACTTCACAGCAACACCAAACTGTGTCCTACCCCAAGCAATACAAAATTACAAATTAAATAGTCCAGCAAGGCTGCAAACTCTGAGCTTACACATTGTTTCTTATTTTATTTATTCAACATTTCACAATGGGGTGTTGTTGTTGTTGTTGTTGTTGTTGTTGTTGTTGTTTGTCCCATTCACACATCTATCTTCTTCAGGCATTAATGACATGTTTCCATCTTGTGCCCAGATTGTACAACCTTACAGGTTCACGGTTTTCTGACCTTCCTTTCAACGTGGTCAACAGCCACAAATGAACAAGAATGTTCAGACAAGATAGTCACACAGGGAGACAGACAGGGAAGGTGGCAGAGGAGCTGAGAGAACCAGCATGAGGTTTTTCTTAATTGGCTGCTGATTGACTGAGAGACAAGCAGCCGGTAAGAAAGGGAGGGCGATTTTCCAACACAAAAGTCTCCTCAAAAGAAAGGTTTATCAGCTCGGCTCAGAAGTGCTCGTGCGAACCAAGAGACGAGAGCGAGACAAGGAAGGTGTACTACTTATCTTAGACAGAGGTCAGCTCTCGCAAGGAAAAAAAATGCAGCAGGGACGAGACAGAGAGGGATTACCTCCCAGCCCAATTATGGGACGCCTGGAAATTATGTCCCAGCCATGGAATGTGGGGGGTCACAGTAATTCCCGTTTGTGTCACAGCAGGACATAAAATGGAAATTGGTCACGCTGGTACTTAGGAGGCGACCTCCCATATACAGGAGCAATCTGCAGACAGGAAGAGCATGTTTTAATCATCCGCTTTGGAGTGACTGTAATGTAATTCAGAGGACTGACTACGCTCACAGAATTGATTCATATACAGTCTGCGGAGTCAACATTATGTATTTCAAGGAAACAGGAAAAGAGAGGAATATATATATACATACACAGCTTTATTCAAGTACCACGTATGTATCAAGGAAGGGCAGTTTTAGGGTATTCTCTGTGTGGCCATGAGATAAGATAAGACCCACCTTTATTGGTCCGACGTGGGGAAACTCAGTTGTTGCAGCAGTAGAATAGAAACAGAAACAGAAATAAATACAGATAAGTATAGAAGGTAACAGTAATAAATAATAAGAGATGCATACACTAAAATAGAATAAAATAAAATAGAAACTAAACAGAGCCAAAAAGCATCGTATTGGATCAACATATCACAACCATGTTTATATGTCTAATAAAAGAAGAACAGTTGGCCGGCTTTGTAATCATACAGTATTTCTTTTCTGCCCAATGGCATGTATAGAAAATCCAGCTCAAACTAGATGGTGGAATTGGTATTTGACACACTCATTACCTGCTGATTATGTCAGAGTTACTGCAGGCTCGGGAGCCACACATAATCCCCAAGTGTTGCCTAATAATATTAATGGTGTTGATAATGCTCTTCAAAATGAGTTTAATCTAGAAAAGTGATTGAATTTCAAGTAAGTAATTAAAGCAAGTAATTTGAGGAAATAATTGAACATTATAGTAAGACCAACTAGTCATGGTGTGCAGAAACTTGTTAATTGAGGTGTGAGGAACGCAAGAGCCACAATCACACTGAAGTGTCTGCTTTAATAAGGCAGCCACAGTTGTGTTACCACGGCAGCAGCGGCTTCACTGGCAGAGAAGTGAGAGAGTGGTTCAGCACCCGATTTAAAAGTTTGCCTTTGATGATGATTGGCCCATGGGTTGCTATTGGTTAAAATATTCTTTTACAGTAGATTGGGGACGTCACTAGGACTGAACGACGGTAAAACTTCCCCTTGCAAAATCTTACTTACTTACTCCAATGTTAGATTTTAGATACTTCAAAGCTATGTTGAGTTATTATGTAGGCTAGGACTTAAATTCTATCCATCTGCTTGGTGTAAATGTGTGATATAGTAATACCATACCCTTTAATTCGCTCTCTATTAGATGGTTGCAGGTCAAAATAAGACACAGGCTGTGTCTCAAACGCGCACTTCTGTACTAAATAATAACTATTGAGTACATAGTCGTTCACATTGTCGAAGTGCGGTTCAAATGAAGAGTACTTAAAATACCCGGATGGTGCTCTCAAACCCGGTCTCAAAGTTTAAATTTAGATGGTGGACACTTTCCACACTCAACGGTCGCCATCTTGTCTACGTAGCGGAAGGGCGGAGCTAAAAGAGTGAAAAAACTTTTTACAGCGGCGGCCGAAGACGCGAAGCGAGGACCGAGGAGCAATACAAAGTTGAACGGAGTCTTTTTGGCTATACATATAAGCCACTGTAAAAATATATTTGGTTAATTTACAGTCGATATCCATTTTGTACAAAGAATTTTAAGTTATTAGTACCGTAATTTGACGTGCTAGCAGCCAACCTTAGCTAACAGCAGCAGTTTAACCATGGGCAAATAAGTATAAGCTAACGTTACAGTGTTTTAGTATACTGTTGTTTGTGTTAAACTTTTGTCCCATTGTAGACGATTTTAGTGTTAGATGTAGGATCTTAACAAGTTGTACCCTAATCCGAGTGAGCGGTTAGCTCAGCGAAATAGCGATCAGGGGATTGCCAGTAACGTGTAACAGTAGCGCAAAGTTAAAAAGTATCCACTGTTTCTTTCCCCCACCCGATGTATATCCTGTATATCCTGCCTCCCCTGATGATTATCCTGCATAACCCGTCTCTTCAGGGACAAACGAGGAATAAAAGGTCCGTCATTTAGGGGTGACGATGGCCATCAGACCGTAGAAGGACCCCCTGGAGAATCTGCCCCCCTCAGGTCCTATCCCCATCAGACTAGCTACGGCCTGGGGGGAGCCTGCAGAACTACAAGCACATTTTTAAATAAAATTATATTAAAAGTATTTAACTTGTTATTTTGTATTACACGTTGCATGACTGTAGCAAACATATAATGAATATAAAGGAATGGGTCTATTTAAATGTCAATTCTGTTACCTTTGCTTTCACTATTGTATTGTCACTGTATGAAGACCATTTAGAACAAAAATAACAACTTATATAAAAGATGTAATGATGGTTTGTCTATTAGGTAAGTTGTAAGGGGTAATGCTTCATAACAACAGTTATCTATGGGCAACAATGTCCTCATGAAACCGCTGAGCATTAAAATGAACAGTAACGTAATGAATGAATATTTACTTTACTTATTTTTAGAGCAGAAACATAAGTATATACTTAAAAGAGTGGACTGCAAAGAATGAGTATAATTAATGAATTAAGAGTGCAGTAACAAGAACGAATATTACGATACAGTTGTGTGTACTGTTTTCAGCTAATGGGGGGGGTGACATGACGGCCGGGTCGCAATCGTCATCCTGGCGTGACACGGAGCAAATAAATATATCACATTTATTTTTGTTAAAATATCAAAAACAAAGCAGGAATTATTTTTCGCGAAACACAGCAGCAGACTGGAATGCTCTCCCTGGTGAAATTCCCAATTGTACAGAAGAAGAAGGGATGAAATGTGATCGTCATTTCCGGTAAGTGCACATGGTAGTGCGCGATTTGACACTCATGTCAAAATTTACGCACTATGCAAGACAGTACGTAGTGCACGAAGTGTACTTCTGTAAGTGCACTAAGGGAAGTGCGCGATTTGAGACAGCCTAAGACTGTAACTGCATGGTAGAGTAGTTGAATCAGTGTCATGTCAACATCCAGCACAAATCAGTAAAACAGACAGAGGTCAGTGTACCATGACAAATGACAATACTATAGAAAGAAAGAATAAAAGAATAAATAGCCATTGTTGCATAGTTTATCATGTAAGCTGTTGATACGTATCCTATTTAAAGTAGCTATTCTTCTGAATTTAATAAACTGATGGAGGAGGAATAAAAGTTTTCAGCGATTACTTCAGTCCATCCAGGATTTTGCAGCCATCCAGAGATTGTTGCGTCCAAAAATGCAAAGAAATTGCGATTAAAGTGCAAGTCTTAGTATTTTTGTTGCAATGAAGTTGCGAGAGACGATGAAAAGTTGCACTTAAAAAAAAAACATTGTTTCTGGGAGAATACAACCACTACTGGCTGAGGTTTTTCCTAGTTAAAATTCACCAAAAAGCCTCAGGATGCTGCAAATGTTGGTATAAATATGAAAACGGCTGGTGGATTTAAGACAAAAAATATACTTTTAAATTCAAAAAATTTGAACATGGGGTCGTGGCGGTTGATTTTTACATTTTATTTAAATTTTCCAACCCCGGGCCTGGAAAAACAAAATAGGGTTTTGATAAAGTACTTTTTCTCCCCGGGGTGTTTGGGGTGAACGTCAGGCGGGGGGGAACAAAGCAGAGCGCAGAGGCCGGCGGGTTGAAACAGCCGAGCTTTCAGCAACTTTAGAGTGAAAAAAGGGTTACGCTTGTTGATGTTAAATGAAAAACGAATAGGTGGCAGGAGGTCTGAAATTTTTTGCGCAGTTTTGGCTGTACGCTTTTATTGGTGAATGGAGATGTTAAGTCCAAAACCCATATATTTTCAATCAAACCAAGGAATTGTTTGGCGATGTGCGTGTTGTTTGGCAATGATACAATACAGGAAACATGACGAGCAAAACTTTTTTATTTATTTTCCGGTTTTTGTGGGCCAAAATTTAAGATTTTTTCTGCCTGATGACAATACGGCTTGTTTTTCCAGCCCGCGTCAGGGACAGGGTTGGGGTGGTGGGGGAGCATGGGGGGGGGGGGGTGGAGGCCACATTTCCCCCTCCGGGCCCCCTGACTTTGACTTTTAAAAAAAAAAAGTTAAAAAAAAAAAAAGTGTTTATATATTTAATATACACCTCATGTGGGGTTAAGAGATGAATTAAGCCGTATAAAATTTACTATTAGGACTATAGCATACTTGTCAAGGAGTAAAAATTTAAAAATAAAATTTTCAGCTGGACCCAAATTTTATAGGGGAACACTGTTGACGTCAGGTTTTTTTTTCATTCGCATTCAGCCGTCAATTCCATTTTTAGGCTGAAAAAGTTGGGCCCAATGACCTGGATATCGGGTTTTAAATTCCCCCATCTGAAAAGCCCCCAACTTTTAGGAATACAACGAAAAATGTCAAAATTTGAAAAGGGCGGGGCCTAAAAAACGAAAAATATATTGGGGGTGTTTTTAAATCGATTTTTCCAGCCGCTGCATTTATCAAGTACAACCTTTAACAAAATAAACGGTAAAGAGGGCGTTTATTTTTGACCATGTTTTTCCGTTGGGTACAACGGGTTTAACCCCTGACTCCAAACACCGCATTCAACTCTCGCACCCTTTGAAGCAAGTGTAGCTTTGGGGTATATAGAAAAAAACAGCAAACGTTTTTTTATCTCGAAACAAGTGGGTCAGACCCGGTCGACCCGGTAGTATAAACTATTGAAAAAACTTGAGGAGATGTTGTTTCCTTTTTTTGCCAGATGAAACATGCTGGGTAGTTGCCATGACAAAATTTTCCCCCTTTGCAGGGCGAAAGACCCAAGGAGAAAATGATATTCAGGACCCAAAATCACTCCCCAAAATAAAGTGCGGGGAGCAGAGTGTATGACACCCTGTCAGCCCTTCAACCCCCCCACACACTCCCCCCGCCCGAAGGAAACATCCCGAGCCCGATGCCACCCAAAAAGTAAAAAAAAAAAAAAATACGGAAAAGAACACCGTATTTTTCAAAAGGGGTTTTGTCATTTTTGGCAGCATTGAGATTTTTTTGTTTAATGCAAATTTTTTTTTAAATGACCTAAAACTAGTTCTATGCAGTTTGGTAGGCAATGGATGTGTAGGGTGTGCCTAAGTTTTCAGATAAGATAAAAAAGAATCTTACTATTAAAAAAATTTTTGAGTAGCATGTACAATGTACACTGATCGGTATTGTCTCCAGGAAGTAGTGACAGCCTTCACTTCAAACCAAAATTTACAAAAGTACCCCCCGGGGTTCCTCCTGGCAGCAAAGCGTGGTGTGATGGAGAACCCGAGACAGTGGCCCCAAACACTCAGTATTGTACGGAAGTAGATGGTATTAGACCAAAAATGTAGGCTAAGATCCACCACCCCCTTTCTTTTTGTCACTCTTTCATTATTTCCCATTTTGCCCTTTGATAAGCCAACGCAGAGAAAGCTGTTTCAGTAATGAAAAATGTCCATGTTAAAAGAATGCTGAAGAGAAAGACGAAGAAAAGAAGAAAGAGAAAAAAGAGGGCGAGAGAGAACATATTTTGGAAAACAGTACTAATGAAAAGGATTTTTCCTGTGAAATCCCAAACAAATCAGGCTCCCTCATGGTGCAGCTGGCAGGGTGGTGTGTCACATGAATACTTCATAGCTCCAACATTTATTCATTCCGTATACCCTCTCTATTCAACAGAAACTATCCATTTCTGCATTCCTGCAAAACTGACCATTTGCTAAATCAGAGTCCAACTTCTGACTGAGTGGCAAAGTACAGGCTAGTTATATTTCTAAAGCTTGGAAAATTAGGAAAACTAGACTGAATAATGCATGCATACATTATGAGATCAGTTATTTAGACGCATGTCAAGTATAAAGGCATAGGCTACAGAATATTACTGTACAATATTCCATACATATACATTTTATGTACATATGTTTATATACATTTCCTATAATTTGTCTTACACCTAATGTAGCTTAGTGTAAATTCTTTCGAGAAGACCTAACTTTTAATCGGTACATTCCTAAATCAACTCAGTGGTTATCCTAATAAACGTTATTTTTTGCTGTATATACCTGTTGCATGAATGCAACTAGTCTCTCCTGATTTAAATATAGCTCATCGTACATTTTTTCAGAAGACCTAATTTAATCATTGCTCTCTTCCTAAATGGAATTAGCTGGTGGAGGCGTTCACCTTCCTGCTTAACCAATCAGAATCGTACACAAATGGCAATGGCCAATCCCAGAGTCACAACGCTGCTATAAAAAATCTGTTTCTCCCTGTACTATTCAGCTGGCGTTGCAGGCAAAGAGGGCAACCCTCCACCTCCCCTTCCACCCCCAGTCATCTACTCCAGCTGACGGGTCCGGAGCCTCCTTCCGTCTGGTCTTAGGGCCACCACTGGTGTCTAGATTCCATTGTGGGTCTGATGGTTCTCTACTCCTATATGGATATACAAAATATTTGTATAGCGATGGAGTCTAATCGCCAAAGACTTTGTACATTTGATTGAGCTGTACAATAAACCTCATTTGCATATCTGCAAACATGTCTCTCCTGATTGAATGCTAGTTTGTTTAGTACGCCTGTTTTTGGGCTAGATACCTATTGAAGCAAGATACTCCATTATTACTAGTATACAGACTCATCTGAGCAGTGTTTCCTCTATGTTGACGGTAAACATTCTGCTGCCATGGTATCAGAAATAGGGCAGACACCGCCGCTCCTTCAGCTGTTTATGAAAAGTCATAAAGTGGTAATTACACGACTCTGCAGAGCCGTCTGCTCTACTGAACTCAAACAAACGGTCATCCGCTCATTTTCCCCTTTGAGGATGAGCAACTGGAACAGTGACAGGACTTCATCACTCACAAAGCCATGGCAACCAAGTGGGAATTAAACCCGGGTCTCCCACACCAAAGGCATGTGTCATATCCACTGCATCATCACCGCCCCAACGCTACGGTCCCTCTGCCTCCCAGCTGCAGGAGACACTGTATTCCTCCGACACGCTGTATTAACGTTACGCTACTGTTTTAAAACCATTTTCCAGGATAGTGGGGTTGCATATAGCTCGAAAAAAATGAAAAAATTAGTTAGTAATGTTCACTCAGCATTTTGTTTTGTTGTTATACTCTGTGTAAAATAATACTTGTCAAACAAGTTCTAACAGCTTTAGAGATGAATGAAGATTGAAGCCAAACAAGATAGGTCGTTATGAGCTGCTTTCACAATCCACCTGTTGGCTCCTTTTCTGGGTGAGGACGGTCTGGTTTGGTACAGAGTGGTACTCAAGATCCAGTGTAGGGTTTAATATTACCCTGTAAGTAGCCATGCAGTAATGAGAGAATTCAGTAATAATTAGGCGGGTTACTAGTAGGGGTGTCAATCCCACATTTTATCACAGTATGATATTATATCCATTCTTTGGACAATGGTACAATATTTACCAATATCACAAAGTTATATACCGTATATACGATTTTGATTCAATTTAGGGGCCTACGACCAATACGAGACGATATAAGCCCATTTAACACAGTCAGTTACATTTATATATTTACAAAAAGCAACTAAAACATGATTTGACAATTTTATTACTAAGATCTTCAAGTCATTTAAATTTCACAAAAACTACTGTTTTTAATAAAAAACAATAAACATAATGTGGGAATTTTCAAAATAAAGTGCTTCTTAAAGATGATGAAGCGATATTTTCACTTTGTATTGATAATATTGGATTGTTGAGGATTGAATCGATAAATTGATCCAGATCAATGTACACCCCTAGTTACTAGTTTTATGCAAACCATTCGGGTTTTGGATTTCTAAGGTTTTCACATGACAAAGAGCAGTAAGTATCTGTCTGTCAATCACTATCCACCAGCCTTACTTTCAAAGTGACTTCCAGTGAGTAATGTAAGGTAGGGGATGTCTCAGCAGTGTGCAGACAGTGATGGAAAAAACTGTAGTTGACCTTTACAGTTGATGAATCCTGCTTGGATATCAAAATGCACCTTTTCTGTACGGTCCACACACTTCACATCAATGATGGTTCTGTTGGTGTGTGTATGTGTTTGTTACTGACCTGCTAGCAGCAACATTGAGTGATTGGATCTAAAGGGACTCTGGGGATTACAAAATCCACAGGTAGCAAGCAGGAACCAATTGCAAATTTGAGAACTTGTTTTTCAGTAAGTGTGTTAGAGAGATTTTTTTTTTGGTGGTTGCTCTCACTTTCACTGCTGCCCTCATGTAGGGAATTAAAGTAATTTCACCCTAGGTTCCTTTGCACCACCACCTCGAGCCAAACAACCCCTGAGAAATATTTTTTACCTGGGTCGAACACTGGGCGAGTTAGCGTTATCAGCTGATTAGATTAGTGCAGGTCTAATGGAACCACGGGTGTATCTCATAAATTGCACCACTAATAATGCCCAATATGATACCAAACTTCTACAGTAGTACAAATTGTATACTAATAAAACAAAAAACTTGGAAGTTTGTAAGTACACCAGGAGTTTATTTAAATAACACTTGCCTGCTGGCTTCTGCTCTCTGCTGCTAGCGACAGTATGACGAGTGCTTAGGGATGTCTACAAAAACACAGAAAAGAGATCCAACAAACATATTTATTAATTTAATGATTAAATAAGGTAGTGTCTCCAAACTTACCTCAATCATAACTTGTCTCCTGCTAGTTGTACTACAGCACTTTTAAAAAAATAAGTTCAATTAATTAATATTGAAAACACAAAACAGAAAGTTCCCACATACAGCTCAAAATGAATATCTCGTGTTCTGATCAGCAGTCAACAGTCACAGCGAGGTGTTAATTATGTTCACAGTCCACAGAATAGTTTGGCCCGGTCAAACACAATTGGCAGTGTTCATTGGTAGGAAGCCAGTGAATCTAGTTACTGGTTGGTCTCCGTTGCCTCTTTCAGTCTAGGGCTGGAAAATTTATCAAAAGGTTATTAAAACCAACATTATAACTGTCTAAATGACCGCATTTTAGTCATGTTGATACATTCGATAAGTTTTATGAGTCAAGGCAGCGGTTTTAAGCACTATTATTAACTAACTACTTAAATATTAAAAACCCCAAAGTAGGATGCTGATTTCTTAATGCTATAATGTTACATATTTTGTTTAGACTAAGTGAGTCTTTTAAGAGCTCTGTGGCCAACCTGCACCATGCGCACATGGGAAGAACTAAACAACATTTATGCTCTGCACTCTAACATTAATAATATGATTGATTTTATACAGTTCTGGAGGGGTTATGTTAACAATGGCTCCTAAAAAAATCCTTGACACAGAAATGGTAAAAAACATTTCAGCACTACCCAGATTAGTTGTTTCACATGTTCTCTCCTCTTTGATAAAGCTTATAGTTAGGGAATGAGGAGTAGCAGAGAAAGCCTTAATTTATCATTGACGTAGACAGGTGCCACATGCATATTTAAAGAGTTTACTTTTTCAAACAAAAGACACAAAAAGGTGGGCCGCCTGGGTAGCTCACCTGGTAGAGCATGCGCCCATTTACAAAGGCTCAGTCCTCGACACAGCAATAAATATTTAAAGCAATACAGAATGCCTAAGAGCCTTACTGCATTATATTATTTTATATTTGCAACAGTGGATGTGCAACTCAGAAAACTTTACTAGTGACTGCATTGAATAGTTAAAGTATAATCCTACTGTTACTGAAAAGAATGGTCTTATAACCATTTCTATGATCTTCTTGATCCATCATGCTGTTTTAGACTTGGAAATATTTTCTCTAAGACAATAAGATGAATTCCCCATTTAAAAATGAAATGAAGCTAAGATAATAAAGTATACTAGGTTTAGTCAAGCTTTGGGTGGATGCTATATAGGTTGCCTGTCATTAAAATAGCTGTGGCATAAGCAGCAGAAATGGGCAGGCAGACATGCAGCTTCACTTATCTTGTCCTTTTCAGGTGTCCCATATTTCCACAAATGTCCAGTCAAGGCAGTATGCCAAACTTTCTTCTAAAATAGAATGCCGCATCAATTTACCACCTTGCTTCAAACACTAGATGTTCAAAGCATTTTTAGAGACGATGTGGCCGGCAGCTAATGCTACCTGGTTCCTATGTACAAACAACTTTATAATCATAAACGATAGGTAACCCAGCAACTGGCGATTATGAGCTTGTCCTCAGAATTAATGTTTAGGTGGGAACAAAAGTTTACATCGTATGTTTCTCCGGAATCAGCCAGCGCGAAGGTTGTTGGCGTAGCCGTTGAACCGCATCATAGCTCAATACCACAAAAATGAAAAAATTTCAACTTTTTGATTGATGCTCAACACGCTTAAAACGTCCAAAACGCAACGCCGACAGATTTTCTGAGAGAAGTCGGCTTCCGTTGAAAATGAATGACTTCCGGTAACTTTAGAAGCTTGTTAGAAGTCGGTGGGGGTGTGAACGCACGGTAAAGGTTTCTTATTTAATCACCCTCCAATTACTCAGATTTATGCTATTGCTCATTATCTTCAAAACAAAAAGTGAGTACAAAGCATGCACACTGCTGTTTCAAGCCAAAGAGCACAGCCAGTGTTTGCAGAATTATGGATCTGTCTCCCTGAGAGGTGCCCCGATGGACTCTCATCTATACAAAGAAACCTTCCGTGACAGCCCTGTATATAGTCTAAGCATCGAGGGGAGCTTTTCCTCTTCACACTTCTCTGACTTTTGCTCAGCTTCTTAACCTCAACAGCATACTGATTGAATCAGCCGCACAAAATCTACCCACAGAAAACAACTTTTTCTTTGCTTCCTAATGTGCAGGCTTCTAAACTCCAAAATTTTTGAGTTTTCCTTGCAAGTTGTTTCAGTAGCTCACTAGGGCAGAAGGCCCTATTTGCCAAACTAGACACAAATCGGCTGTGTATTAAAAGGACAGAAACAACAATCAATAGCTTCTATGAGGATATTACAGAGTGCCAATGGTTTACTGGTGCTGTTGCTCCTGCTTGCTAACAAAATAGTACCTAGTTTTAGTCTTACCTTTGTTAAAATGGTGCCCATATTGTACTATCTTCAGTAGTAGATGTTTACTGAATGATAACTCTGGTTAATTACAACCTAGGTTTATTTTTGCCCACACTCTGTTCCCATTATTCGTGTCACTGAGGTATGGCATTTTCATTACTAAAAAGAAGTTGGATGGGGCAGGGAACACAAGCAGTAAGCCAGGTTAGGTTTAGGCAAGATAACTACTTTGTTAGGTTTAGGAAAAAAATCATGTTTGGGTTGAAATAAGTATTTTTAAGTAATTTAAGTATGTTACGTACGTGATGTAGGACAGCTTTCTTCTGAGTGAAAGTCCTGTTTGTTTCATCCACAAATTAAGTTATTCATCATGAAAAAAAGAAAAAGACTAAGCAACTAAAGCAATGTTAGCCGACAACAAAGGATTAGTCTGTTTAGTTTAGATCAAATATGGTGTTCCACAGGGACCAGTCCTTGGTCCACTTTGAAAAATTGAAAAGTAATGATATTATGACCCTTCCAACACACACTGGAATCAATCAATCCAACCAGTGTACAGCAAAACTAAAAAGTATAGAAATCGTTCTGTGTTGGTGTAGTTGGAATCACTTACAGCCCACAAGTTTATTGACCCAATGGACAAAGATTTTAAAGCAAGACTTTACCCAAGACTTTTTTCATGAAGTAGACAGCCTCCTAACCCTCAGTGAAAGTAGAAAGCAAGAGAGTAAGACACTGAAGGTAAAAACCTGTGTGCTGCCTGTCTACATTATAGCTATTACTTCTTCAATATCAAACCTTCTTGAAGACCCACATGTAATGAAATAATCAAAATGTAGCATTAGCTACACTGTAGGAGTACCGGTTGTTTTGTTAAGGGCTTAATGCTTGAAACCAGTGGACCCAGAGATACAGTAAGTAGAGACAGAGTAAGAGAGGAGGCTTGAAAACAGCTAAACTGTGATTAAATCTGTGATTGTAAAAAAAGAAAAAAAGGTTGAAGTTACACTGCAAATGATAAAATTAAATGCTTTGGAATGGAAACCTTTTTCTTTCATTATACATTTTTGTCCTCTGTCTTCAGTTATTTCCTATAGTGTACTTCTGCTTCTGTCAGTGTTATCTAGCACTCATACAGAAAAAAATATGTATAACATCTTAATACTTTAAGTGCATGCTGCATTTGAGTTACTGCTTCCCTTTTTTGGATACATTCACCAGTGGACAAAGTCTTTACAGACACTCATGGACACTGTGTAGCGTCTCTGGCATTTGGCCTCAGACCACCGGCTCCTCCAATGGAGCTTACCCACTGCTAGTACTAGCTCTGCTCAACCGCGATGCGCCGGCTTCCTTTTGCCACAACCAAAAGACACATTTTGTTTCAAAAGTGAGCTGGAGGCAGTAAAAGAAAAACATTGCTGGTTAAACTATTTAAAAATGGCGGGTTTGTTCAGGACACCCCCCGTTTGTTGCCAGCAATGATGACGCAGTGATTAGTGACGATTTTCAGCGACCAATCAGTAGTCCCCAGGTTTTTACGTCACCTTTTGATATCTCCTCAGCTTGCTTGGAACCTCGACGGAGGTAATAAAAAAAGTAGTTGTTAGCTAGTACCAGGGACTTTCTTTATACTGGAAAGCTAAAAAGGCAAGTAGAGTAGAGCCAAGTTGAGAAGGTACCACGTAATAGAAGAACGCTGTAAAACAGTGGCTACTGAGACAAATTATAAGGCGAGGACTGAACCGAGCAGTTGCCCTTCCTTGTGGGTTTCCCCAGACTCCTCCTCCCTCCTCATCAACAATCAATCCTAAACTGCTTGCAACAACTATGCGTGAAATATTGCCTGTTGCTAATATTCAGCAATAGTTACCTAAGCTAGAAGGAAAAAGTCCAAAATATAATATTTTAAAGTTTAAAGGCAGTTCTTTCATTCAACATTTTGATTCAAAATGAAATGTCAAAGCAACTACTTGATGGAGTAGAATTTTCTACAGACATTTCCTCATCAGAGGATGAATACTAATGCCTTTGTTGAGCCCATGACTTTTCATCTTCTAAGCCATCAGCAGGCCAAATATAAAACTTATCCAGTGAAATATACTCCCACCTTCTCTTGGACCAGTGGTCATCGTTTTCCTAGCAAAGATCACTTCTCTTCTCCAAATAAGCCTAAGCCACGGTCTATCTTTGTTGACCCATGACAAACATTTAAGAGTAAAGATTACATTATATGGAAAAAAGGCTCAAACATCCTCTTATTTAGTGGTTTCTTCCTTACCATTACGTACAATTCCTGCGTGCAATATTTAAAAATTATCCTCTTCAAAAAAGAAACAAAACAGAAAAGAGAAAAAAAACATTGCTACTAGAAAGACTTCTTGTGCATGTAAAGGTATAATATGGTGAACAATCGCAGCACTAACCTTGATGGCGACTACAATGCATTTTCTGAAGCTGCTTCATAATGGAAGCCTTAAAGTAATTTGCCAATAGCTAACTTTTAATATGAAACAAGAACAGGAACCGTACAGTAACTTGACACAGCCCAGTTGCATCTCTGAGAGAGCATGCTGATTGGTGACATCATGGTTTCCAGATGATGAATCCTAATAGAGTTGGTCATCCCAGACTCTTCAACAGGTACATTTTTGGTTCAGGGTAAAATGTCCCAACGATTGGATGGATTGCCATAATACATTGTACATGCATTCCTGTTCCACAGAGGAAGAATTATTATTGGTCATCTCAAACCATTTTTCTGACTCCCACCAGGTTGAAATTTAAGTTTCTACAATACTTTTGTTTATGACTAAATACCTGTATCATGCTTACTTATTTTGAACAGTGTACTGGTTAAGTTCAGTGTGTCCAAATCTAAGTTTGGATTTAGTAACAATATTGTCTCTTCTCCATTCTTCCCACTTTCCTTTGAACTCTGTAAAACCATCGTCCGTTCCTCTTTTCCCCCTGTTGCTTTTGCCACCTTTCCTTCAATCTCTGTTTAATAATGCGCCTAAGTTTTGTTTTGCTGAGATTGACTGCAAAATCAATGTAAATATTTTTTGTAGCCGACTTTAAAACCTGCCAAAAATGTGCCATTTAATTTCCTTAGATACCAATGTGCGCTGGTATCCCTAAAAATATAACTGTTAAAACAAATCATATGAATTCTGTATGAAGTTTGTTGTACTTCTATCAAAATGTTTAGTCTGTTGTCTAACAATGTGTCAAACAGGCTGTTTAAACGGGCACTGCATTGGTTTATATCAGGGGTTCCAAACTGAACTTTACTAAGGGCCACACTGGAAATGAGAATCACAATAAGGGCCAGATGTGTACAGTTTACTGACATGCTTTGATTTAACCGAAAAAGTCAAATATTACTTTGACTGAATTATTGCTAATGTCTTATTTTGCTTTCTCACTTACAGTTTGGCCGACATAAAACCCAAGAAAGTCAGGAAAAAAGTTCCTTAGCCATCATAGAATTTAGCAAATCACAAAAAACAATGATTACATTTTTATAAGCCAACTCACAACAACCTGTTTCACAGCCGGAATTTGAAAACACTCTGGCTCTGTGAGAATTTCTCAAAGAGTCTCACAGTCAGCAAATCTACCAAAATCTGCTTCGAGTGTCACATAGTTACAGTGTGAAAAACAGTTTCCTGTCTTTTTGGTTTAGCACACAACTAGTCGCTTGTGTGCCTGATCAAAATTTGCGAGGGGCTGCATTTGACCCGTGGGCCTTGAGTTTGAAACATGGGTTATATTAAAGTGGGTAAGCCAGCTTTTGCAAAGCATACCTCCTATGGAGCCATTTTGACGCTAATAATCCATCATCTGCCATTAGAATTCCATTGACTGCCATTCATTGTTGCACCACTTTGACAGCGAATAACTTTACATCTGAAGCGTTTTAAGACTCTGTGTGTCCATTGTTTATTTAAAAAAAAAAAAACTAAAAAGACATGACACTGTATAAAAGGCTCCATTTCCTTGTATCTCACGTTATGGCTCCGTAGCAGATGTTTTCGTAAAAATAGGCTAACGATTGTGTCATAACCACACAACTTACTGTTGCATAGTAGAGAAATTACTGTATAGTACAGGGTAAGCTCGCAGACAGTTTGGACTTACATCAGCTGTTTAAGTTTAATTACCAATGTTAACTAGCATTTTAGTTGGCAATAATTAGCCTGTGCCTATGTTATCTCTTTACATATAACTGAGGGATTGAGATTTCTCTTGGCACAGCTACCAGAAGACCATCAGTTTTCAGACAGGGCAGCAGTGGCTCAGTGGTAGAGTGGTTGCCTGCCAATTGGAAGGTTAGTGGTTCAATCCTTTGCCCCGCAGTTCCATGTCGAAGTGTCCTTGGGCAAGACACTGAGTGTAAATGTGTGTGAGTGTTTATCTGATGAGCAGGTGGCACCTTGTACGGGCAGCCTCGGCCACAGTGTATGAATGTGTGTGAATGTAAAATGTACTATGTAAAAGCGCTTTGAGTAGTTGTTAACACAACAAAAGCGCTATATATATATATAAATACAGCCCATTTACAGCTTGCTCACGTCACATCTATGTTGTCAAGCTCAGTTGGAGGCTGCGCAGTAACGCTCAGCCATCACCAGAAAAATGCTAATAGACTAGAGTAAATAGACTTTACTCGTCTCCGTGGAAGTGTACGGCGCCACTTTGTCCATTAACTTTACTTTCTATGGTTATATTGAGTCCAAATACTTTAAAGCTCACTGTCTGAATGGACCAGAGAAGCTGGAGGTTGAGGCGTTCGGGAAAAAGAGATGAGCAATGAGTTTTACACATTTATTGCCCGGAGCATTTCAGCAGTTGACACTAAGAATAGGGTGATGGTAAATGTAGTGACTTTTATTTCTTAACCAATCATCTCAAATGGACAGCCATTGATGTAGAAGAGCCATAACCCTGGAATGCATACCTCTTAAACTTTTGGAGAACAGACATAAAAGAAATAAGGGATGTATAGAAGAGTATCCTAGTGCCGATTAAATATTAACGACAGTATCAATCAACGTGCCACAGCAGTAATTGGTATTGATCAAAGTTTTCAGAGTGCAGCTTCTTTTTAACAAATTCAGATTCAGAGACAACAAGTACTTGAGTATAAGTAATAATGCTTCCACATTACAGAATGAAAAATATTAGCGTACTGTAGATTATAATGAAAGATCAACACACAAATACACACTAAAATGTTGAGGAATAATACCTTAAGGATAATACATTATATGTCCTTAAAGCTGCAATATTTTTTCTAAACGATGGATCAAATGATTAATGTGAAAGTGGTCGCTTGTGGTAATGATCCTGAAAAGAATTATCACCAAGGTCTAGTTCCTGTAAGCTCTACAAAGATTGTTTTAGCTCATTGTTCTAGTATTATGTCCCACAACTTCATTGTTCGGTTCATTCTTGCCACTTTCATTAACCCCTTTTCCAGCTACAGCAGGCAGCTATGTTCTGATAAACCACTGTCCACTTCCTGCTGATCATCTTACTCAGAAGGTATAGTGAACTAGCAGGTGAACAAAGTGGAACATTTGGCTTCGAGGACCCAGGTATGTTTCACAGGAGGTAGCTAAAGATATGTCAGGTTGCCCAAAACCCGACTTCAGTCCAGATAAATGCTGATGTTGTTTAATCTCTGCTGAAAGTGTAAATGGGCAACTGTTTGCTGTTCTGCTCCCAAGTGCCCAAAAAAGAAAGTTGTTTAGTGCTTTAAAGCAACATTGCCAACATAGGTATTTTTTTGTGATTTAACGCCGCTACAGTTTTAGTGTGCAATTTACGGGTCGTCTATGGACAGCTGTACACGTCCATTTGGCATTACAATGGCATTACTTATGATCAAAAACTATTGAGTCCACAACTTTGCTAATACCTAGTCTCACATTGCCAGACCTTCCTCCACAGTGCTGCAAAAGAGGGTCTGGCTAGTCCTGGCTAGCAATCTGGGGTAGCAGAAAAACCTGCTCTGGTTTATTGGCCTTTCTTCAAACCAATCCCAATTGTCTTGGGCGGGGCTAAACACAGAATGGAGCCATGGTGCTGCTGCAAAATAACCTTGGGAAGGAACTTGTTTGGGTGGAACATTTGTCTTGGACAAACAAACAATACCTACAATACAATTGAATGTGTACATTTAAAAGTTGTTTCAGTCGTGCAACAGAAAACAGAGATTGGACAGATAGTCTAGCTAGCTGTCTAGATTTACCCTGCAGAGATCTGAAGAGCAGTTAACCATAGTCCTTATAAATCCACCGGAGTTTAAATTTCCAACACAGGAATGTAATGGGACATCCACAAACAGACATCCGAAAAGAGTGACAGCCAGTGCAATCTTTTGGCAGAACGCGAGCAATCCCAGAAGTGGAACATCGTGGATATATTATTGCTAATACCAAACATCAAGGAAGTGCGACAACACAAGATAGGGCAAGCCAGCCCAACAACATGCCCAGCTCGGCGTCTGTCTGGCAGCTTTTTATTTCTCAAAGCTCTCGCCGAAAAAAAAGTCAGTCTGATATTTACTATTGCTCGGTCACTCCCTCCCTTCTCTTCTTACCTTCCTATGTGTCCTCTTTTGCCTCTTCACCTCTGCCATAATGTCTGTAGTGAATGCAGTCTACGCCACCTGACTTCCTGCTTTTCGAATTACTGCACCACTTAGAGGTCGCTGCTTCAATAAACGTTAATTTGAGCCGTAATAAGCTGCTTGTACAGACAACAGATGTCTTTTTTGGAGGAGGACAGTGTCTTTTAATACGGTGGAACTGATTCACAGCCAGGATGAATATTGTATTAGGAAGGTACATCATCAATAAGTCTCTCAACAAAAGGTCATGAGGTGGTTAAGTGTGACACGTGACCACAATGATCCCTGTCTTATTCCAGCACTAGAGCCAGACCGATAAACGGCAACACCAAAACAAATACTTGGTTATTTAAAAATCCGATATATCCATCTACATATATATTTTATTTTATTTTTTAAATCCAGAAATGCGTAAAAAAAACATAAACAGATTTCCCTAACATTAGCTATTTGTAATTATTTATGAGTTCTCACTAAATAAATATGGTAACTTGTTTTATTGTAACAGAACATCAAAATATATTAAAGTTCTGATAAATAAAATGTATAAAAATACAAACTCAGTAAATATGGGTTGGGAGCGATTTGGTGCCATTTTTCAACGTACAGGGTAAACCCACCTTGTTTGGTCTAATAGGACGTTGTCTTACAGCGCAGCGGTCAAGCTACTGCTATGCCTGATGCGTACCATACGCTTAAGGGGGGGATTTTAGCGTTGGTATCGGATGCTAACCAAGCGTCAGTATTTCACAAGTTGGGGATAAGAACGAGTTGGATCAACCCCCGTCTCTCCCTTAGTTAAAGAGTTTAACCGTGGATTTTGTCACTGAGGTTCAGGATAGCACACACACTGCAAGCCCAGGAGTAGCCACAGGGAGAGAGACTCCCACAGAGCTCTTGTTAATCCGAAATGAATTGCTCTCTGAAATATGCAACCCAGGTTGCACTCTGGAGTGATGCAGAGTGTCTGCACAGCAGAATGCAGCCAATGCATCATGTCACAAATAAGTGTGCTTTATTTTGTGGAAAACAAAGAAGCCAAAGAAAGTGCCAAGACACTTCCAATCAGCTCTTCAGTATGCAATTGTTCCCAGAGTCTGACAGTTAATTTCTGCAGGCATTTCCCCCCAAACATGCCCAGAAAGCCAGAAGACTTTTAATGACTTTGCCCGCCATTTATTTTTAAGATCATGAAGTTTGACCATTATCCAGATAGTAAGGCATGAAGGAATAGTTCATACAACTATATAAACAAATGTGACTTTTTTTAAGGTGAAATAAAGACTACTACATCAATACTGATGTCATCATTTCCACAATGTTTTCTAGTTAGTGTTATTTAAAACATTACAAAAAGTTATTTAAAAATTAAATCATGAACAGGGTGAATTGAGATTGCAATTTAAGAACAATTAATCGTGCGGGAAGTAAAAAGTAACAAGATAAGGAAGCAGATTAACTGGGGTTAAGTGCAGTGTAAAAAGTCCTTTGGTGTCAGGTATTGACTAAAATAAACTTAAAATAAAACATTAAATAAAAGCATGTGAAAAGGATTTAGAAGTGCAATTTCACACATTTATTATTCAAATGCATGCTCGCATTCAAAATCAAGTGATTCTTTAAATGAGAAAAATTGGTCCTTCAATAATCGTATCATTAGATGAAACTTGTGTATGTTTAATATGCAAAAAAAAAAATTGCATGTTAGTTCAAACCAATCAAAACAGGTGAGAGAGAGCTTTAATGGATATGGATACACATGAAACAGCCTTTATTGTCTTGGCAGCAGGGTTGGGTACCCTGTACCTTTAACGACCGAATAATACCTCGTATTGGTTCACGTAAAATCGAACGGTGCCAAATTTCAGTACCTGAGAGTTAGCACAAGCTTATCTGTCCTCATGATAATCCTGCATATTGACAGAGAGCAGAGGTCCCCACACACACCACACACACACACACACACACACACACACACACACCACACACACACACACACACACACACACACACACACACACACACACACACACACACACACACCCACACACACACACACACACACACACACACACACACACACACGTATGGACGGAGCAATCAGCTCTGCAGTTTTGTTGAAGTCACAGTGAGACATGGCAATGTCGATAAAGTAGTTTCAAGTGTGTTGGAGGTTTGGAATTATTTTAACAACTGATATAATTTTGTTGTAATTACAGAGGGAAAGTACCGAAGAATGTGCCGTTGGATACCGGGAACCGCATTTCAGGTAACGGTATCAGAACTAGTATTGGTTTGGGTGCAAAAAGGTACCCAACCCTACTTGGCAGCTGTAGTTTTTAATCTGCTCAAATCCTTGTTTAACTTCATTTAAATTACAAAAGGTTTCCATTACTGTTAGCAAGTGCTGCAGTAGATGCCAATTTGAATATAGACAGCAAACTCTAAACAGCATAAACATATTCGGATCATGCTCAACCTTATAGATTTAGTTGTTTCCTTAGTCTAAACTAAAACCTCTGTTTAAATGCAAATGGAATGTCAGGAACATCCCTACATTTTATATTACATTGTATGCATGCTGATACTGTATATGGTAGGTAGATTATACAGTGGATATAAAAAGTATACACCCCCGTTAAAATGGCAGGTATTTGTGATGTAAAATAATGAGAATGATACACACAAGTCAGAACTTTTATCACCTTTAATGTGACCTATAACGTGAACAATTCAATTGAAAAACAAACTGAAATCTTTGAGGGGGAAAATAAAAATAAAAAACCTACAATAACCTGGTTGCATAGGTTGAACACCCTTAAACTAATACTTTGTTGAAGCACCTTTTGATTTTATTACAGCACTCCGTCTTTTTGGGTAGGAGTCTGTTACCATGGCACGTCTTGATGTGGCAATATTTGCCCACTCTTCTTTGCAGAGATGCTCCAAACCTGTCATACTGCGAGGACATCTCCTGTGCACAGCCCCCTTAAGATCACCCCACAGATGTTCAATTGGATTCAGGTCGGGCTCTGGCTGGGCCATTCCAGAACGTTTTTTGGTGAAGCCATGCTTTTGTGGATTTGGATGTGTGCTTTGGGTCCTTGTCATGCTGAAAGGTGAACTTTCTAACAGAAGCCAGAAGGTTTTGTGCCAAAATTGCCTGGTTTTTGGAACTGTTCATAATTCCCTCCACCCTGACTGAGGCCCTGGTTCCAGCTGAAGAAAAACAGCCCAAAGCACGATGCTGCCACCACCATGCTTCACTGTGGGGAGGGTGTTCTTTGGGTGATGTGCAGTGTTGTTTCTGCGCCAAACATTTCTTTTGGAATTATGGCCAAAAAGTTCAACCTTTGTTTCATCAGACCATAACACATTTTCCCACATGCTTTTGGGAGACTTGATGTTTCAAATTTCAGCCAGGCTTGGATAGTTTTCTTTGTAAGACAAGGCTTCCGTCTTACCACCCTACCCCAAAGCCCATTCTTATGAAGAATACGGGAGATTGTTGTCACATGTAGCACACAGCCAGTACTTGCCAGAAATTCCTGCAGCTCCTTAATGTTGCTGTAGGCCTCTTGGAAGCCTCGCTGAGCAGTTTTCTTCTCGTCTTTTCATCCATTTCAGAGGGACGTCCAGTTCTTGGCAATGTCTTTGTTGTGCCATATTTTCTCCACTTAATGATGACTGTCTTCACTGTGTTCCGTAGTATATTTAATGCTTTGGAAATTCTTTTGTACCCTTCTCCTGACTGATATCGTTCAACAATGAGATCCCTCTGATGGTTTGGAAGCTCTCTGCAGACCATGGCTTTTGCTCTGAGATGCAACTAAGAAAATGTCAGGAAGATCCTACTGGAACAGCTGAACTTTATTTTTGATTAATCAGAGTCACTTTAAATCAGGGGTGTCAAAGTCAAATGGACGGAGGGCCAAATAAAAAATTTAGCTACAAGCCGAGGGCCGGACTGTCGAATGTTCATTGAAAATTTTTAAATGACACATATAGCCTAGTGAACCTAATTGAACCTACTGAAAAACTTCGTCACAAACTTAATCATGCAGTTTTTGATGAAATCCCCTCCGTAAATGGCCGGGCTGATTTAGCGATCTCTTCTGCCAAATAAAACTGGCCTTGACAGCACCTGGCCTTGTGATTTGGCTTTTTTGAACAGAGCCTGTCGAGATTTGAGGCCTCGTTTAATTCCTCTGCCTTTTGTAGCCTTTGTCCATGTCCATATTCTTGTTTTGTCCGCGTGTTTCGTTTCATAATGTCGTCTCAGATTATACTCTTTCAGTACCGCCACACTTTCTCCACACAGAAGACACACAGGTTTTCCAGCTACCTCCGTGAACATATCTCCGACTCCCACCTGTTTGAAACCCCCGGTTCTCAGTGTCCACCTTCCGTTTTGCCATTTTGATGGGTATCTGAAAGTTAATTTTACTGTGATGCTGACGACTGCTGTGCCAATAAATATTGAAATGAAGCCCTACTGCTCGGTGCGTCACCGTTGCATTGTGGGAAATGTAGTATTGGTGTGTGTAAAAGATCTGGGGGCTGCCGGCTTGCTGCGGTCTGCGGGCCGGTTCTAATAATAAATCAAGATCATCCCAGGGGCCGTAAAAAACCTTCTCGCGGGCCGGATGTGGCCTTGACTCTGACATATGTGCTTTAAATGATGGCAGGTGTGTAATGACTTCTATTTAACCTGAGTTTAAATGTGATTGTAATTGTAATGTGATTGTAATTCTAAACACAGCCACATCCCCAGTTATAAGAGGGTGTGTACACTAATGCAACCAGGTTATTGTAAGGTTTTTATTTTTTATTTTTCATCCTTGAAGACTTCAGTTTGTTTTTCAATTGAATTGTTCACACTATAGGTCAGATTAAAAGAGGAAAAAGTTCTGACATGACTTATCTTTGTCTCATTTTTTACATCACAAAAACCTGGCATTTTAACAGGGGTGTGTGGAGTTTTCATATCCACTCTAGTAGGTTTACATTCATTGAGCTGTCACATTACAGGTGACGGCTAGTAAGATTTTTTATTATCCATTCGTGCATACACCAAACAGTCCAGGCACAGAGGAATTCTTGCGCAGGCTATTTGAGTCAAGCAAAAAGAATAAAAAGAGTTAAGGGCAAAGAAATGCACATTGACTAAAATAAAAATATTATACAAGGTACATAAATTAAAACAAAATATGACAAAAAAACTTAGATACTATATAACAACTTATGAATACCGTAACTGGAAGATACAACAATGGTGGATATTGGACTTGAAAAAGCATAAATATTGCAGATATTGCACAGTAGTATTTTATAATAGAGGGAGGTAGTGAGGATTATTGCACTTAAATTGCATTAAAATCACAGTAAATTGTTTTGTTTTTGCCATCAGTCTGACTGTGGCAGGGAAGAAACGGTTATAGTGCCATGTTTTATGTGTAGTGATACTGTCCGCTGTGCTGTGTCTGAGTCTGGATGTGCAATAAGGAATAAAACCTTCTCTCTAGGTCACCATCGGCTGATATGCTGCTTGTGCAGCTGAACACCTTCAGGAGAAATGTAGCTGGAAATGAAAAAAATGCTCTCACAGCAACAAGCTGACCTTCCACCATAAACCATAGCGAGACATGCGATTTCACAGATTTCTGTTGTGTGTATTGACATTCTCTGTGTGTGATCTGAAAATGTAATATCGGATCGCTGACCGGCTAATCTTTTTTTTATCTTCCAACTGGTTTGGTAAGCCTAGCAAAAACAAACTTGTAAAGCAAAAATGAATCATGTTTTATGTAGAAGAGATTTACTTTGATAAGATTTGACAAATTTCAAAATAACAACTGGATGCAAGTAAAGTGTTTAAGGTCATGTCGTCCACATGATTATTTCCATATTATGATATATTATAACTTTATACTACATTTCTTAGAGAAACGTGAAAAAGCCTAACATGGTTTAGCCTAATGTACCTAAACAATGATCAATGATTACCAACTTTCTTTCTCATATTGCTCCTCATAACCACTGAAAACTTTCAAAAAAATCAAACACAAAGTCCTATTATTATTGAAATTATCTGACATTAGGCGTTTCTGCTTCACATTGTGACAGACTTGATTATGCAAGACTAGGAAGGGAAGGGACAAATCAACTTGTCTGGCTGCTGTGCTCAAGTGGGGGGGCGGGGTGTGGTGTAGCTAGGCGGAACGAGGGAGAGAATATCATTACAGTATTGAATATTTCTGGGTCAAAATTGGCACTTTTCTTTACACTTTCTTTATGTTTCTGTCGCTTTTTAACACTTTAAAATAAAAAATGTATTCATGGTCAATTAACCTAATTTAAAAAGACATTATAAAACATTTTTGGTTTTGAAAAAAAACAGATATTATGAATTATCTGACTAAGAGTTAAGATCAGAGGATGTGGAGTGAATCAGACTGGGACATGTCAAAGTTTGGTCAGAATACTGTTTTAAAAACCTATAAACATTGTTTATTTTTTCAAATGCCATTAAAATGAATAAAACAACCAAATTGAAATGGAAGTAATAACAGGCTAGTTAATTTTACCTGGGAATAATGATGTAGCCTTTGGGTTTCATACAACATTTATGCATGCATATTTGCTTTTGCATGCAAGTTATTTTGTGGCAAATTGGTTGTAAGAAACCCATGTTACTAATGTAACCATAAATCTGTCTGGGGTAAGCTATGCCTTTAATAACTAATGAGAGGCTACCCTGGTTTAATAACCAGATATAATATCAAGTCATTGCTCAAAGTGTAGGCTATGCATTAACACATTCAGTTTTACAGCAGGCTATAATGAGAAACCACACAAAGTCAGTATCTCAGTTTCAATACAGGAGTTAGTTCAGACCCGGGCAGGTTAGCTTTTAGTTTGTGTTAACCCGAGTACACTCTTTGTTTTAGTTCGTTCTTAAAACTACCTTGCATTATGTTTCGTTGGCGCGCTTAAACTTGGAGCTCATGAAGAAAAGAAAGGCCAGCAGACAGCAGTAGGCCTACCTTTCGAGAACAGCTCCTACCGCGTCCTCTTTCCAGACCCGTCTCCGTTCGCCATCACCACCATGCACAGCACACCCTCCTCAGCAACGCATCCGCGTCGACCTCCGAAACTACCGGAGTCTCCGCTGCGGTCCGTCCTTGCAGGCGAAGAGTGCGACCGTCGTCTCCGGCGATAGCTAAGCTAAGCTAAGCTAAGCTAAGCTAGCTGCTCCACAGTCCAACAAAACCACACTGGCCAGCAGTTACAGTAACTCACACTCGTAGCGTGTTAACAAGGAAGACAGTTCACAGTTCCATGAATATTAAATACATATTAAACACAAGGCTAAATGGTTTGTCTCTCACTATCGGCTCGTTACCGCCGGTTTATCTTTCATGTGTATCTTTTTTCTTCTTCTTCGCGGGATTAAGCACACAGGAAATCAAACTCTGACAGGTCATCTCTACAGTAAATAATTCTTAATTTTTTTTTATGTAGGCTACTAAAAAAGCCTTGAAACATCATGAAATTATTATTAACTGTAAATAACTGTGAACAGAGTAGTTGAATAATTCTTATTATTGATTTCAATAAATATAATGCACTTTGACATAAACCAAATACAAGTTATGCATCTTATTAATAACCCTCATATTTAAGATGAGAGAAAAATACACGATAAAAATAAGACACGGCGAACTATGAAGTTCAATTTGAAGGAAATTTGAAGGGACATACTACTGTACTGTAAAAAGGCAGAGAGATGCTTAATTTAATTTCCCAATTGTACCTTTTCTTGAATTGAGTTGTACTTTAACTTGTGGCAGCTGAATGTGTAAATAAAGGTATAGTAAAAGGTGAAAGTAGGGTGAGAGGTTGACATTCAGAGGGAGTTGGTTTGGTCTAAGCATGCCTTGGCTTGGTGTGTGAAAGTTAGCACTAGTTCACAAGTCTGCAAGTCTTATTCTGTTTGAGGCTGCTGCAGTTTTTCTCTCCCAGCATGAATCCTGTTACATTTTCAGGGTTAGTCAGAAGTAGCAGGGGAAGTTCAGGACAAAGGCAAAAACTGTAGCTGGAGTGAATGCTGGATAACATAACTTAATCGTAAAAGTAATCTCTGAGAAAACAGCTCCACTCCTTGGGAAGGATCACATTTTTACACTGTGCAGGATATTTTCCCTTAATTGGTTTCGGTATCTTTGGGGATAAAGTCATTAGACAGGCTGTGGAGGGAGGGCGGTACATTGAGTGGTTGTACTTTATATCATGAGAAGCACTTAAAGAAATATATTCATCATTTGTATCAAAAATCCACAATACCAGCATACGTGGACAAAGACAATGGCCATGAGGTCGTTTTTATTTTATTTGGTGTGATTTTGTTTGAGACAATGTTGTTGTTTTAAGGGGGATTTTGTATGTTCTAAAAAAAATGTGATTTTTTTTGTTTAATCAAACCATGTAAACCTATTCTGGTACAACCTCAAAATACAATTATGAACCTGTCTATGAATAGTCTGTAGTTTCTGTCTTCCCCATGAGGAATTCTAAGGTATGACAACAACTCTGTCGGTGCATCCACATGACACAAGCCTTCCGTGATCGTGCACCACCTCCACCTCTCCTCCACAAAGCTGCCTGTAGCCAAGGAGGACACGGAGGAATAAAAAAACATGATGAACTCTTCAGAAGAAGTCATTATCTTCACTCGAGTTTCTGCGCGCGAAGATAACCAATTTCTAAACATAGTCGCACTGAGAAATACAGAGAGAGCTGTGTGGAGCTGACGGTCTTAATTAGCTTTGTATCAACTCATTTGGCAACGGCTTGGATGTAACGAGCGTTCGTTAATATCACAGTTAGACACTAAGGCTTTTCTATGAGCAAGTGGCTAACATGTGCAAGCAGCCGTAGTTAACATAAGTAAACCAATCAGCGTCCAGTGAAGAGCTACGAGCAGCTACACGGATTTGGTTTGGGTGCGTGACGGTTACAACAGTTCATTCAAAACAACAAAGGCTGACGTGGTAGAGTCCAGTAGACTCTACCACGTCAGCATTTGTTGTTTTTTAGACAGATGATTTAGCCAATCCCCTGCCGGAAAATTATTTTTAAAGGGCCTGTCCCTTTTCCTAACATTTTCCAGTGATGGCTTCTCAGATGGTTTTATGTAACAACCATCTGGCTCTTCAGGTTAGTAGGAAATAAGGTCACAATGTAAATCTCAAAAACTTTGGGAATGACTCATACAAAATCCAACACGTCACATCAATTTAAAAGTGTATTTTAAATGTGAATTGAAACTCACACATCCCAAAATGAGGGCAAAAAGAATTATTGAGCACAAGTAGCGTGCACACTTTTAAAATCACACACACAAACAAACTCAGACAAGTTAGCTTTTTGCTGGTGTAGTCAACATAGTGACAGTAGTAATGAATGGCATGATTGTTTATATTTGTCAACAATGACAAGAGTACATTACCGTGTGGGTATTTTGGTTACTGAGGCTGTCCACGTGTACACGTGTGTTTGTGTAGCTAGGCGTGTTCTGGCCTGCCTCACATACTTAATGTTGTGCGAGGTGATGGAATACTGACACGTCAGACAGAACACAAATCATTTCAACCCAGAAACTCAGTGACAGACACACAGCTGTCACACTGTAGTGAGTGTTTAAAAAAAAAAAAAAAAAGATAGATGCTGAAAATTGTTTGTCTGGCTTGGCTATTTATGAGACTCCATGTGCCAATTTCCTTTGAGAAGTCGTTTTTTTTCCAAAAGAACATAAATGAGTTCTCTGTTACTCTGCTGCTTGGAGAAAGGAGTCTGATAATTGCAATGTCAATGACAATGATAAACATAACTTCCACAACAAAGTGGTAATGAATTAACAACTGTTAACCGTCACGGAGACTACTTCCATATTTTATAGAGTCAATGGTCAAAACGTGCTAGGCATGTGCCGATTGACATTTGTATAGTGAACATCCTCGACCTTCACCGTCAGTGATTGCTCCGTTGCCGCCTGAAATTTCGTTGCATGTCCTTTTTTTTCAATATTGTGTCCCCCCCCCCCCCCATTACTGATGCTTTCCATTTCCCACTGCAAGTAATCAGCTGGCAACTCCCTCTCTCTCAGCCCTGGCTAAACATGCCCTTGTCTTCTTCATCACCTTTTCATGTTTTCAATGTAATTTCCTGGAGAAGAATTCATCCCCTGATGGCGCCTGTGAGGGACTCTGCATTTTATATAATAAGCATCGACCCCGGGACACTGGAGCAGGGAGGGGGTGGCTCATGAAATGTGCAAATTGTGTGAGCCGTGCCTGCAGTCAGCGGCAGGATTCAAATTTCAATTGCACACACACACACACACACACACACACACACACACAGACAAATGCACACATATTGCCTCCCCCTCAGAGCAGAGATAGAAAGGCAGACTGTGGCCTTATTCTCTATCACGATTCACCACCAGCATGTGTGGGTTGTCTCTCTTTACCACTCTTCTTTTCTCTCATTCAGTCTCCTGTCTCTGGTTGCCATTTCTCTTGCTCTAATTTCTCTCACAGTTTCCAACTCTCTATTACTGTGATCCATTCTCTCCTGTCTCTATCTTTCTCTTGTCTTTTAACTTTCTTTTTTTTTGCACAACAGTGCTCCCATGCCCCGATCATTTGACTGTGTAATCAGACAGTTCTCTTAAGTTTTTTCAACTGAACTGAAGAACAGCAGGACTAACTTTTCCCAAAGGTACATGAACACAATTTAGCTATGAGGACAGATTTGTAAGTGTGAGATATTTGTGTCTTCCTCAAAGCACCATCACTTCAATGAGCCGCACTTAAAATAGGCCAAAATAACAACTTAAAGCTGCACAAAGTGGAGTACCTCGCTTAAAGATTAGATTTTCTGGATCACTATCTGGATCAAATCTAAGTAAGGTGCCGCATTTGAGAGGAACAAAACGGTGCAGTCAGACTAAAGGGAAAGTGAATTTGAAAGCCAATGTGGACATAAAGTCAGTGCAAAGACAGAAGTTGACACAAAGAGACACAAATTCGGCCAAGGCCAACTCACCCAGCCTGGCAATGTGAACAAATCAACCATGGTCCATCCGTTTCTTTCATTTTTTATTTTTTTTTTATAATATATTTATTGATTTTTTTTTTTTTTTGCACTCACAGGTAGTATATTACAATTTTTGTTTAACAAACCGTCTCTGTCTGCTGCATAGCGCCGCCAAGACAATTGTGATTGGTTTAAAGACGTGCCAATAAACCAGAGCCCCTTTTTCTCCCATCCTGGAGTGTTGTGGGCACCAGCCACACCTTCCTTTGCAGCAATGTGGAGGAAGGTCTGGCAAAGCGAGACTATTGCAAAATGAAACCCAAACTAACCAGATCAAATGTATACAGCGTACAAAAACAGGACTCTCGGTTCAGACGTTCAGGTCTTCCTAGCACCTTGTATTATTTTCATTGCAGCACATATGAACTGCTTCTCTGGTTGTAAGTGGACAGAGGAGTGATGACGACTGACAGGATGTGATACTGGGTCAGCATGATAAATGATTAGACCTGCCTTGTCATTTTTAAGGTGGGCATCAGTGCCACGTTCTCCCCTGATATTTCTTTAACCATATGGCCTCGAAACGAGATCCCTGTCACTCCGTGTCGGTCTTTGCTCTCCCCTATAATAGCAATCACAAGTTCATAGGTCTCAGCTTCATAAGTTTCAGGTAAGTGCGTATATCTCGCCCTTCCCAATTGACACCCATGGTTTCATGACGGAAGAAAGGTTGACCGCTCCTGCAGTCGGGAGGCGTTTTTAACTTCCTTAATGAGAACATCTAAGCAAGAGGCAGACAGAGAGAAGGAACGAGAGATAGAGCGAGCATCGGTGCATGCTTGTAGGCCCAACAGCTGGTAACACTAAATATGGCAGCTCAGTTAACGAGACTAGAATAACGAGCGACGCTAACCCCCAACACCCGAGTGTGAAAGTTAACACTGTTGTCCCAGCCACCCAGGGAAATATTATAAAAGTCCCTCTGCAGTCGCCTTGAATTCATTCTCAGCAAATACTTGATAATTATATTTCAAGTAAGTTTGTGTGATTTCTTCCTACAAAAGGAAATTCTATATATATATATATGTATATATGTGCTGTAACACTGTAATACTTTTAAGCAAATTGTCATTTCAATATATACACATTTTTTTTGTTAGTTCAGCTACTTTTTCCACATAGCCCCTGGTAACAGCAGAAGTACCCCTATGGTTACAAGTACCCCCGGTTAGGAATCACTGGCTTTGAGCATCAAAGTGTTTTACTCATTGATGACCCAAGACTGACAGCCAGTCTAATGTGAGACCCCGTGCATGTAACGTCTGTTTTTAACTGCCAGTGTTGTGATAGCTGAGGAGGTTTTGTTACACCGCAGCGACCATGGAAGATTGTTGAGGTGGTGGTGCACCAGAGGGTCATGCTGTGCTTCTAAGCCTTCAAATTCCTTAAAAAAACAAAAACGTCACATCATTCTACATTTAACATCACTGGCAAAATAATTACAGACGTGTCTGAGCCAGATGATTAACATACAGCCCTAAAGCTAAATTGCAGCAGTCCAGCCACTGTGGCTGTTGTAAAATGGCGATCTGTGAGCAGCGAGTTTCAGCTTCTTGTGTGAGGATTTTTACCGTATGGTGAGGGATTGTGTGGAGCCCCCTTGAGAAAAGTATTTAACCTTTAACTGCTTCCCTTAATGTCACCCTGTCCCTGATAGGGCCACAGCAAAACAGGGAGGGGAGGGTGAAATGCTGTGGAGCTACGCTGCCCCCATCTGGTGATACTGAGAACCACACTGATTAAAATCTTTGGGTTGGTCTTGTGATGATGTAATGTCAAAAGAATCACAACTTAAATTCCTGCAATCATGTCTCACATATTTGCAGTGAAATGTAACGGAACCGAAAATAAAGTCACTCTTTCTAAAGAACGTGTCTTTTTCAAAAAATTATAAATTATTGATACACGAAGACAGTGGTTTCTTTTTAAGGGGTCACAGGCCGAACTGTTGCGGTCTTGTTTAGATGCATAGAGACTAAATATTTTTAAAAGGAGGTCTTAGTAGATGGATTTTAAGTGAGACAATGTAACAATTGAAAAAAGACAGTTACATATTCCTCTTACAAGATAAAAAGTTGAATTCATCATCAACTAGAAGGGCAATTGGAGAGCAAAGAACTCCACCATGGCCTCGCTCCAAAACACAATTTCTTATCCTGTGCTACACCCAGACGCATCATGCATATGTCCGAATTAGTTGGACCAGACATTAAACAGACTTTACCATGCTAGCTCCCTGGGATAAAAATCTTTCTGAGCCCATGTGTGAATAGAGCAACTCGTTGTCTGGAGATTCACAGCAAGCGAGTGGGCGTGTTGATGATGGTTCATGCGGCTGGCGTTAAACGGGAAGAAAACAAACATCCGAGGGTGAAGAAGAAGAGGGATTAAAACAAAGACCGCAAGCAAAATGTCCGGACACATGGAGACAACTGGAGGGACGGCGAGATTCTGGAACTACAGTAAGTCGGTGAGAGTTAACGCCGAAATCTTCTGACAAGTTTAACCCTCGGGTCAAATTTGACCAATTTCAATCTTTTTTCATCACAAAAAATGTGCCTTCGAAATAAGCTGAAAATGTCCACATAAGAAATATCAAATAACTTTGGGAAAGACATTTTAAAAAAAGCACCCACAAGATTGAAAAAGTGACAAAAAATGTCAGAAAAAGCAATAAGAGTATTGACAAAAAAACAACTTTTTTTCATGGTTGACGGGATGACAACACAAAGGTCCACTAAGGACAAGAGACTCGGTTTATGATGGCCAAATTACAAACCGGCTCTGTGACTGCAGTGTAATGCATAGTGAACATATAAGTGGTTGTTTCTGTGTGACATCTGTAGTTCCATCAGTGGTTTAGTTTCAGCAATGGTCAACGGTTAAACGAAAAGGAAGACGAGTTTTGTTTTCTTTTGAACGAATTTCCAATTTATTGGAAGTTATAAAACACATACTGGCCTGTACCTACACATTATTAAATAAAGGTGGACTGTGGAGGGCTGAGGCTGAAGCCGCCTACGCATGATCCGCAGTAAAACCACTCTGTTCTGGCTGTGATTGCTTTTCTATGAAGTGTTGGAGAAAACTAGGAGGAAGCTCTACCCTGGGCTCAAACTGTTACAACTTTGTTGCCATAGATCTTTCAACCAATGAGGGTAGCCAGAAGCAATAATGACATATACCTACGCTGTACTTTGCCTCGAAGTGCCTGACCTATGCATTTCGGCCCACCACGCAGTTTACCTCTGCTCAATGTAGGTGGCGTGAGAAATGGGATCTGTCATAGCCTGAGTTTACGTCTGTTTGTTGGATATGTTGCTATCTGCCCTCTTCTTTTTACATCAATGAAACCCCCATTCTAAAAAAAATCCAATTGTCCCCATGCTTGCCAGCTCGGTCCCTCACAATCTGACTTTAAAAAATACTATTACACTTCTTGAGTAAATGTGTTTTCTTTTTTTGGGATCAAATGTTTTAGTTTATTTTTTATAATAAGAAATTAACAGATACAATTACAAACAATACACTGAGACATGGAACGCATCCCAGAGCCAAAAAAACAGAGGGAGGAAAGCTGGGAGGGAGGGAGACAAAACAACACATACAAAAACAGCCACACATTAACACACACACACACACACACACACACACAAGGGACCAATCACACGCGCAGGTTGCGGTAAAGGCTACCGCCCGGACCTCAACGAGTCAGCAATGCTGCGCCAAGTGTCCAGGGTCCTTTACGGCGCTTCATGGATGCGCGCCGTTGACAGATCCATGCACACAACATCCAAGAAGGCAAGGGTCCATGCACAGATAGACATGTCATGAGGTGGCTTCCAACAGGTTGCAATCACTCTCTTGGCAGCTGTAAGTCCAGCAAACACGGCACGTTTTTGAGCTTTAGAGAGCTGGAAGGCTGACAGGTCAGTCAGAATCAAAACATTTACAGTAACAGGCACAGTAACATTGATCAAGGCGGAAATTTGTGGATGCAATATTGTTCCAGAACTGACCAACAGGCGAGCACTCCCAGAACATGATAGCAAGACATGTACTTTGAGCCTTAATTGGGCAGAAAGTGCAAAAAAACGCTGTTAATCATTTTCATGTGGTGCATTTTTGCAGGGGTGAGATATGTCCTATGAATGAAATTGAAGTGAATCTATGCTAGTGAACGCCACACCATACAGCACGCCAGTCAAGATCCACACTCCGTAGTAAATGTATTTTCTAACTTTACCACATTATTATCAAAATGAAATTCAAAGCCTAGTAGTTTTCAAGGAAAATAGGACTTTTTCCCGGTTAAACATGTAATGAGATTAATGAGCTGATAAAAAAAACAACACAAAATCTCATAGCGTGTAAATAAAAATGGAATGAGGAGCTTTGAGACAGAGTTTCAGTGTTTAATCATATTTGGTGGAATCCCCTGTGGAAAGGGTTATAAATGGCAGCAGTGGAGCACAGACTGCAGAGCAGCTTGTGTAAAACTCACACATCCGTGGCTTCCTTGTGTTGCACTTTCATTAGAATGATCAGTGTGACTTGTGTTTATATAAACACAATTTTCATTTCACAAGAATATGTTACAGTACGTTGAACTGCCAATCTAACCTGCCGATTTAACCTGCTTTTGCTTTGAATGGCTCTTGGCAGTTTACATGTTAATGAAAGTCAGCGATAACAAGTGATAACAGATTGTTTCTCACATCAAACTTATTTTAGGTCACGTGCACGCATTGGTCTTTAGTCACCACGTGGTAAGAGAGCTCACGTTCCGCAGCTTATTTCACACCAAGGTCTACAGTCCCTGCACAGAAACACACTCATGGAGCAGATCTGATTTAATGTGGCAAGGCCTGCAGGGATTTCTGCCTAATGCAGTAAAATATGGCAGCCCTAGCTATTATCACAACCCTTTCAATAGAGGAGACTGAGGAACTTTTGGATGCAAGTTTATCTACAGAGCTCCAGAGCAGACAAGTCAACTTGACCGTTGCAACAAAACGTAGCCAAACGTCTTTTATTAATGGGGATACATTTCAGACAAACTCAATGTTCACTTTGGTTCAATTCAACACACTGAAAGTATCTGAGCTCTACTTTAAAGCTCAGCTCCACACAACTCTCTCTGTTTTTCTCAGTATGGCTATGTTCAGAAGACTAGGTCGTCCGGCGACTTTCGCGCGCAGAAACTCAAGTGAAGATATAATGACCTCTTCTGAAGACTTCATCATGTTTTTTTTTAAATCCTCCGTGTCCTCCTTGGCTACAGGCAACTGCATGGAGGAGAGGTAGAGGCGGTGCGGGATCCCGGAAGGCTTGCATCATGTGGATGCACAGACAGTTTTGTTGTCGTTACTTAGAATTCCTCATGGGGGCAACAGAAACTACACCCTATAGTTCTAAGAGTGTGTCTGCCCTGTGAGAGGGAGGAGGTTTGTTGAAGGGAACCAGCCAGCTAGCAGTTTAGATTCACAGAGACCCAGGGCTTAGGTTTACATGTCTTTCTGGAACTGAAAAGTCTGAGTTTTCTTTAATCCCGTTTCCTGAGAAAGGGTCCTGCACTGCTTTGGATGGTGTGTTTTTTTGTGTCGTTTGTTTTGCACCTAATGCCTGGTATATGCTTTTGTATGTGTGTTGTTACAGCAAATGTGTTAAGCCAATTGTCATGTTTTTTTTGCAGCGATCTTTGGAAGGCTTGAGCATCTAAACTGGCAAGTGGTGAAGCTGTAGGCGTGGTACTGAGCTAGATGGCTCCCACGCAGTTCATAACACAAAATGGCTAACCTCTGTTAGCCATTATGAAAAACAGAGGAACACATTATGTGATTATTAGAATTATGGAAGTCCAGCTGCTCTCTTCTGTGGTCACGGTTCTAATTAACTGAAGTGAACTGCTATGGCACATGCAGTTATATAAACATGTATGTGATGCACATTCTGGCGTGTACAGTCATGCCTGTCAGCAGCTTAAAGAGACAGAGTGCTGATTACACATTGAGGCGTTACTCCTCCCCCGATGTGTGTTCACACGTCAAGTCTCTTCATTTCTCACTTTGTTCACCGACAGAAATGTGGGAGGTTTACTCTTTTACAAAGAAATGGAGAAAGCCTGTCTTTGGATCCACTGCAGAGTGTTTGCTGAGCAGATATTCATGATTCAACTCAGTGAGAGAAGGGTTTATGTTCCTTCAAGAAACACCTTTTTTTATAGATTAATTGCTAAAATCTTGTTTGCAACTCTAAAAAAAATACAACATTTTTTTAAAAACTAATGATCTTGCACGGTGTTACAAGCTAACTATGAAAAGATGATACCTTTCTTAGGTAAATGTGTAATGTATAAAATGATTGAAGTATTTTGGCAGAGATGTCCCGGCCTTCAAGTCGTATTCTACAGACTTATGAAAAAAAATCTATGGTACAGATCCTTGCAACAGTCATCATCAGTTTAACATATTTGTCAATGAAAATGAGAATAATGTTGCAAAAATGATCCTTCCCTCCAATATCGTGAATCATATCAATTGCAACATGAGTCCAAAAAAAAAATCGCAATGAGATTTTTTTTCTGATATTGTGCAGCCCAACGGGTGATATCAATACTTTACTGGTATAGCACAGAAGTTACAGACTGCTTTATATGGAAAAAGGAAAAGGAAAGAGCGATATCAACAGAAGACATAACAAACCATGTGGGATATGTGATGGAAATATGGAATATGTTTATGTTTGTTTCATATACTACTGTGAGTAAGGCTACAATGTCTTCATCGCTGCACACAGAGCAAGCAGTGGTTTTAGTCAAGACCACCTAAACGGAGACCGAGTCAACACCAAAACCAGATTGTGTATCGAGACCAAGTCAAGACCAAGACATTGAGGGCTTGAGACCGAGTCAAGGACCAGATCAGTGCCCGACAGCCCGAGCTTCTCCAGTCTCCCACATTCAATTTCTATGGGGTGCGTGTTAAGGGGGGCAGGGAATGGGGTTAACAGGAAAAAATTTCAAGTTAGAAATGTTACTGCATTTGAAGCAGGACGTTATAAATCCACTCACAGTGATGATAACACATAAAATTAGACAATGCACAGGCAATTAAGTGATATCCCTGCAGTTGTGGTCTTGACCGTTCTTGAAAGAAAATCTTGAGTTCTTCTCATCCGAGACAAAAAAAAGCGGTTAATTCCTTCAGAAACACTGCTTCCGGAAGGTGTATCCTCGCCTATAGCTCCTTGATGATCCCTCCTCGATGCTCACTCCTCGGTCCTCGGGGCAGAAATCAGAGCTTTGAGACGGCCTTCACCGAGGACTGGAGGGCAGGACAACGTCTGGTTCAGCAGAGGGCCGAGGAGTCGAGGAGCTTTTATATAAGAGGGGGCCCCTGGATGAACGACGTGTTTCCTCAGAACGGCTTTGAGTTATGTTTTCTCTCGTTTGGTGGGTGTGTCTCTCCTTCACTGGCTGTGTCCCAGGTGATGCTCAATCAGCAGAGAGATGCGTGTAATCTCGTTGCAAAAATAAGGCAGAGCGCTTCGGCACGCAACAGGATGTTCAACGTGTCCCTGTTTCAGTTTAAAAAAACGTGGTGCCATGATTTGTCGGGGCCAAACGTGGCCCTGCACCCTCTTTTGACATTAAAACTTATTCAACCACTTCTTGTGTCTGAATTGTGGGTCCAATCACAACTATTGCTGAAGTTGATGCATTAACACATTTCAGTACTTGAGGAAAACATATAGATGGTTTTTAGGTTTGAAGATCAAAGTCTATGACGATAATGACTGTAACTATGGAAACTAGTAAAGGGAATATGTCCAAGAGTTGTGTATCCTAGCTGAGTTGTGTGACCCGAGACGCCCTCTCAGTAAGAAGGGAACTGGAAACACTCTGCATATGAACATAAGTCACCCAAGCTTTCCACTGAGCTGAAGGATAAGCGTGCTTTTAAGTTCAGCAGCTGACAGATTTCTGTGAAAAGATACGGAACATTCTGTAGGTAAATTCCTTATCCAGACATTAAAGTGGTATTATTTAACACTTATCCTGATAGAGAGAATCTCAACAAAACATCTTCAAGTTCTTTATAAATGAGTAACAATGGTTCCCAAGTGTCCTATGTGATTTTCTCATTACTGTAGTTCAATTGGCTCTGTAAAAGGTTTTCCCTGTAACGTAATGTGTAATTCAGCCAGATACTGAATCTCAATGGCTTAACTCCAAACAAAGCAGGAGATCTGCTGAGAGACAACTGATTAAAGATCTTATACGTACGTGTGTGTGTGTATCTCAGTGATTTAGGTTTCTTATTGCTTGTTTACCAGGTTCAGGGTCCATGATTGCAGCACCAATAGTGAATAGGCTCCCAAATCTTCAGCCATAATGGATAATAATTAGTACAGAATGCCGATTGTGCCGTTGTTGTTTTTTTCATTTTAAAGACTTGATTTGACCTTGTTGGGCGAATCTAAATGTATTGAGATGCGTGTGTATGCGCAGCACAGGCAAAACATTTCTCTGCAGGCGGAAAATTAAACTGGACCCAAAACTAAGGCGGGTTTTGTTTCCTTTCATCCGGTTTTTGAATAGCACAGCTTCAAAGTAAGTCACCATATGACTAAGAAATCAGACTCAAACTCGATTCACACAGATCCGTGTTAAAAGTGCTTTCCCTTGTGAAATTCAATCCAAAGTTTGTGGTCGGCAAATGCGAGGATGTCGTAGCAAGAACAACATCAGATGCACGCCACCGAATACACATTAAAAAATATACATTTTGGACGAACTGAAATCATCAGCAAAGGGGATGAATTTTGGATGTACAGTAGGCCTAGGCTGCATCATCTCATTAGTGCTTAGATGTTGGTGGTCTGCTCTCACTATATCACTCAACCAGACTCCAGAGCCTGGAGTCTAGAGCCATGCGAGCCACTCTTTGAGGCTGTTAGACAGATGGTGCTTTAAACTAAATGCTAATACTCATGACAATACTAACATAGCATGTTGCTAAATGCTTGTGTTTTAATACTGTACGCTTGGCAGGATTTTAACCGTGAACCAACTTGTGTTTTTAATCCAATCTTTGTGTGAGTTTCTACTTGCTGTAAAGTGGTTTCACTCAGATTCCAGTCCAGGGCTGGCAACTTTCAAGGTCCGGGATAATCACGCCTCAATCCCCAGGAATCTTGTTCAAAGGGTTCAGCAGCCAAATTGGCACTTTTTAAAGCATTTATGGGCAAAAAGCCGAATCAATTAATGGTCAATGATGATGATGATGATGACCTAGAGACCATCTTGCTATGGAATCACAAAAACTGTGACGCCAATTTGGGTAAGGGGTGTAAAAGAGGAGGGAAATGGACCACACCTAAAACCACCTTGGTATTGTATTCCCCAAGTCAAAATGCACAGAGGCTGGCAACTCTGCAAAGTCAAATAATTATTAAAAATAATTAGCTACTGTAAACACTAATCAATATCAGTCATATGTCTGTCTTATGCACACCCATTCAAATAAAAGTGTTATTGAACATGTTACACTGTCTGCTTATAACAATGCTATGAACAACATGGCATAAACGCAGCATAACGGCCGGAAGGAGCCATGGACTGTGAACAACCATCTTAAGCTTTCCTGCTTTTGTGTTTTTATCTAAATTACAAACAAAGACGTCTTGTGCTGATGCTGAGAAAAGTACACTTCCGATGTCAGTTTGCAGGTAAGAAAGCTAGTTAGCTTGTTAGCCGTAGCAAATGAAAAAAACTTGCTTGCAAACTTTAGTCTGTTTAAAACAGAGATGTACAGTAGTCTCTTTGCTCCCCTGCCGGACTTCAGCCTTTCTGACATATTTCATTTAGATCCCAGTTCTGTTTCTAATAAAGGAGACCATTATTGCACCTTACACGTTGTGCAAAATGTACTGTATAAGCAGCCAGATGAATAACATAATTTTTGCCCTATTGGAAGCACCTGATCTGTGTTGTATCGTCTATAGCAGAACTGATCGTCCACAAGATCCATACACTTTTGCAAGTTTAATATAAACTCTCAGGCATGACTTATTTACAAGTTAGTCTCACAAGTCTCTGGCCAGCAACTACTTTATCGGTCTAACATAGAGTTGTCATCCTGTCTGCTGAACATACTGTCTCAGAGCACAGTGTAATAGCGCCTCGTACTGGAACATTCATTATAAGCAGATACCTTCTAATTAAGTCTCAAACAAGGTAAGCAAATCAAGTAATGTAGAGCGTTCCACTTGTACTCGGAGCTCGGGTTTTCGGAGTACCCCGAGCTAAAAGTCCAACATAGCTGCTCCGCGCATCAACAGTTGTGAAACCTGTAGTAACATACAGTTATGAGCACGTCTGTGTTATTTGTGTCTCATTAAATCTGTTATGCTGTTTGTATGCACAAAAACAGCGTTGTTATAAACTTGCATTGCTAACAATGGCTAACCTGGCTAAAGCTAATGAAAACAATGAAAATCCGACTTGTAAATGAATCCATCATTCCCAGCTTTGGGTTCCGAGGTAAATGGAACGCATTAGTCGTAACAAGTAAGTATTAACAATATAACTTACAGAGTATCATGTGTAGTAACTTAATATTACAGCTAGGATACCACAATCTCCAATGTACTCTCTGTGGAGGAGCTGGTCAAGGTTGGCACTGGGTTATATTTGTGGCTCAGTGTTTAGGTTATGCTGTAAAATCCCCAGTGACACACACATACACACAGTACGATGTGTGTATGTGTGTGTAACGGAGCAAAGGCCAGTTCCAGCTGAGCCACAAACCAATGTAAGTGAATTTCAAATGTTTCTACACTTGCCCAGAGCAATGTGTTTTTTTATTGTTTAGTGTATATTTTAGAGTGAGGCGTGGGTCTTCTGGGACAGACGCAATGAGCAAGAGATTGTTCAGTCAAGAATAGCCTGCAGCCATTTGTACAGTGTCCATTTATATGACAGGAGTGTGTTTCTGTGGGTGTGTCTGGTGTGTGTCCACCCATAAGTGCCTTGAGGGAACAGCAGAGCAGAGTGTATAGAAAGACTATTGGCATTTTACAGTTCACTGCTTCCACTTCTACTGACCACGGCACCCACCGTGAAACCAAAAACAGGTTGCTATGTAAACAGATCAAGTCGTCAACCTCCTTTTACTAAGTGTGGTTAAGTCAGTGACTATAGGTGATAATGATGTGGGTGCTTGCAGGCCATGTAAAAAAAGAAGGATTTTATATGTTATTCTCTTGCAAGTGTCCTGTCTTCCCTGAAATATTGTAAACATACAGTATGTGGTGTTTGGGGGGTCACTCAAACAAGAACGAGTTACTTATCACTTGTTACTTTATCCAAAATGTGATTGGATAATTTTATGTTTTACTCTCAGACAAAATTAATTAGAAAACTAATTACTTCCCTTATCCTTGTATTTTTGTTAGATATCTGAACGCAAGGGCAGCAGGCTAGGCGAGGTAGTCCAGACGTCCCTCTCCCCAGCAACCCCACGGCGTTGTGGGGGAGGGTCCACTGAACATTCTGGGATGGGGGAGGAACGTGCTCTGGTTTGTTGGCCTTTCTTCAAACCAATCACAATCTTCGTTGGCGGCGCTAAGTGTCGGACAGAGCCACGGTGCCGCTGCAAAATAGCCTCTGGAAGGAACTTGTTTCGGTGGAACATGTGTACATTTAAAGGTTGTTTTAGTCGTGCAACACAAAACTGAGATGTCTGGATTTACCCTGCAGAGATCTGAGGAGCAGTTAACCACAATCCTCATAACTCTAGGACTTTAGAATGCTACCTCAAAGAAAGAGCAAGATAATGGACATCCGGTGGAAATCCGGCGGCATCTGAACAATTCCGGAAATGAAAGGTTGTTGATGTAGACTAGATCTACCCTTGAGGAGATCCAAAAAGGGGGCGTCCAAGGGGGCATCCAGATCAGATATAGGCCAAAATACCTCATGTGGTTTCTTTCAACAATAAGGAGCAGCAGTTCTACTCCGAGCTCCCTCTTTAACGTCCGAGCTCCTTACCCTGTGGTGGTAAAGGCTGAAAAAATGGTGTTTGTGTGCAGAAGAGGGGTTGCTTTACAAAATGAACATAGTGAGAGGGATTATGTTTTCTGTTAAGTACACACAACACACCATCAGGCGTGTGTTCATGAGCCAGCTATAACTGACTTTTGGGCATTGCTGGGTCAAAGGTACTTGCTCTGTGCTTCCTGTTAAATATGAAAAAGAACAAAAACAGAATGAAGGTAATTTTTACTTATTAAGCTACCCCTCAATATTTCAGTAACTTGTAAAATTGCTCACGTCGCTCTAGTTTAAGTCTCTGACTGACTCTCACTTTCAACTGTCATTTGGCTGGCTCGTTTATTAAGCAAGTGTTAGACCTTAGGAGACATTGACAGAAAGTGTATTTAACTTCTTTAAGAATAAAGTACACACACCAAAAAGGCGGTGCACTGTAGATCCATTTGAAGTCAGAACTGTAACAGTCTTTTAACATCTGTTGAAGTTCGCCCGCATTCGGCTGGTGGCGGGTGCTAATTTCCAAATCTGTGACAAACACACTTTCGTTTGAATTTCTCAATTCATGGCTTATTTAATGTGTCATTCCCCCATTGCCTCCACACTTGAGCCGTGTGTAATGGTCACATGCTTGGTATAAGCCCATCAAAGCAGAATTGATTAAAGGCACAATAGTTTTGGTGGAAAACAAACCCCCAAGGCAGCGGCTAATGACACAAAGGCCACCCGCCTTTGGGTTGTATAGGCAGGGGAAACCCTGTTCTCACTTGAGAGTGCTGGTGTGTAGGCCCAACCAGCTTTCTCATGCTTTAAAGGCAGACATTTGATCAAGTGCAGTGACTGTTTGTGACACTGTGTATAAGATAAGTGGACGTTCTGGGTTTCATGTCAGCAAATGTGTCTCTTTTTATTCTTTGAAACGCCTTGGCAAGCTTTCATGTTTAAAAAGTTAATAAAAGGTCTTCAGTCCCGAAAGGAAAATAGGGTTTTAAAGGCCCCCCAAAGTTTTTTAACCTAGCTTTCAAGATGTCCCACTGAAAAATTCGGGTTTTTCCCCTTAAGTTTGCTTTAAAAAGGTTTTGTTTGGGGACATTTTAGCCTTCCCTCTCATAAAAAAAAAACCCAAATTCGGGTTTGGGGGCAGCAAAAAGGAAAAAAGTCAGCCTTGGGAAAGCATTTTTTTCCCTAAATGTGAATCTAAACTGTAAAGCCCAAAGGGGGAAATCCCCCTTAGGGGGGGGGAATTGTGTGAACACACCGGGTTAAAAAGATTCCGCCCCGATACAACCGGTCCACCACGCAGACCCTGGGACACAAAATGGCCGACTCCCATTTAATATTTTTTTTTTTTTTTTTAATTTTTTTTTTTTTGGGAAAGGCAAAATTCCCATTTTTTGTAAAATCCATTCCACCACTTTGGAAAGTATGAGAATGAAAACATAACCCCCAACCGGGTTTTTTTTTTTTTTTTTTTTGAAAAACCAAAAAACCCAAACAAAAGGAGTGAGTGGGGGGATAAAGGGGTTTCAGGTCGAGTTTTTTATTTTAGGGGAAAACACAATCAAAAGCGAAAATTTGGGCCATACCCCCGACCAAAGTAAATAACAGAAAAACAGTATGCTTTTAAATAGACATATTTAAAGGCCACAGGAATTACTGTTTTTATATATTTTTGTCCATTTAGCCCAACCCTAAAGAAAAATTCCTTTCCCGGCCTTGAAAAAAAGATATTTTTCCCCCAGAATGTAATGTCGTTAAATTTAAAAACCCCTTCCTAAACAGTAGGGTTTCAGGCTTCACCTTTTTCAGTGATTGCCTTTTGCTTGCTGAAAAGGAGCACCAACAGCATTTTTTTATCTTCCAGAGTCCTTATAAATAAAATTTTTTTTCCTAAGTATAGGGTTTCCCACTTTTCTTTGGACCCTTTTCGGGAAAGTGTTATTCAGGTGGGAACCCATTTTTTCCCCCAAAAACCCTTTAAAAACCGGACAATCCCAGAAGATGTGATGATGATTTGCCCCGTCTGTTCCACAGAGTCTCCAACATGCGTCTCCGCTGCCCTGATGTTTTTTCTGAACTGGAGTTACAAAAAAACGAACAGTGTTTTTCCAACAGAACAGCCTCCATGTGTTGGAGCTCGAGGTCATCCAGTGTAATTTGTTAATCTGTTCCCAGACTTCAGTTGAGATTGATAAATTTCCTTCTTTTTCCCATTTGCTTCTTATGTATTTTGTATCACCTGTTTAGACGATAGGATACCATTGTACAGTATGGAAACAAGTTTCTTGCATGAACCTGACTTCAACAAGGATAGAAGCACATTAAAAAGACCTGGTTTGGCTGTTTCCCAATTGTCACCTATATTTTGATTGAAATAGGTCCTAACCTGTAGATATCTAAAGAAGTCGTCCTCTCCAACCTTTTAGATCTCTGAAGTTCCTCAAAACTCAGAACACGCCCTTCTGGGTGAAGCTATAGTAGGTGGTTAATCCTTTTTGGATCCATCCTCTAAATCTCCCATCAATCTTGTTTGGTTTAAACGCTGAATCAAATGCACACCACCTGAGTATTTTTATCTGGTTACCCAATTTACAAATTTTAATGACCTTACTCCAAGAATCCAGCATAGTGTGTAATATTGACCCATGTGGTATATTCAGCCCTTCTTGTAAATTTTTGTCCATTAATACTGATATTAAAGGTTTTCCTTCCACTGTTGTTCCTTCCAAATCTTTCCACCTTGCGTCGTAAGATGGAGAGCATAAACAGAGCACAGGTCTTAATTGAGCTGCAAGGCAATAAACCTGTCAGATTAGGAAGACCCAAACCACCTTTTCTTTCTTTAACTGCAGTGTACTATACCTCACCCTTGCCTTTTTTCCCTGCCAAATATACTGAGATATTAATCTTTCCCACTCTATGAAATGTCTGTCTGATATCAGGATAGGTAGACATTGAAATAGATATAGGAAGCGCGGGAGAAGGTTCATTCTGACCGTCTCCACTCTGGAGTATAAATTTGAGAAAGGGATCAGATTCCATCTCTGTATGTCTGATTTCAGATTTGAGGTTAGGGACCCATAGTTGACTTCAAAAGTCTTAGTGAAATCTTTGGGCAATGTGACCCCTAAATATTTATGGATTCTGCTTCCCAGTTCCAATTGTACAGGCTCCTAACATCGTTCTGTGGATTATAATTTATTGTTAAGACCTGAGTTTGGTAACGTTTATTTTGTAACACGAGAGTGAACCATATTCCTCGATCGCCCCCATAAGTACAGGTAGAGATCGAGCTGGGTTTGTTATGGTTAACAATAATCGTCTGCGAAACAATGACAACTTTTGTTCGACTTAATATGGTTTAATGTGTTTGGTCGTTGGCAACATGCCTGTCCTGGGATAGATAGGGATACATTTCCTAACTGTGAATGAAAACAGGTCCACTGTGGAGACGACTGTAAGTGCTATGCATTCCTTTTTTTTTTAATTTTTTAATAACAACAGATTTTTGCTATAGTAACATTGTGACAGAGAGGAAAGGGAAAGAGCAGCAGCAGAGGGCCCTGGGCGGGACTCAAACCCCAGGCTCCTGTTATGGCGTGTACCATTTTCTCAGAACACAACCGTAGATTAAGAATCAGTCTGCTGATTAAAAACATTTTCTGGGTTCGTTCTGCCTTCTATTAGACCGGGTAAACCCCAGCCCACTCTGCTCAGGCTGGAAACCTGTACAGGTACTGTATTTATCCTGCTTCCGTTACAAATTTGCTGAAAACAATCACAGACTGGCTTATTCACCTGGCACGCTATTGACAGTAGCGGGGATCTTGTTTATCATGGCACAAAAGAGAGCGAGTCAACCGTGTTTAAGGGGAACAACCTACTGCCCGACCAACTTCTTTAATCAGAGTACTTTTGGGGAAATAGTAACGTATTAGATTACTCGTTACTGAAAAACTTGGTCAGATTAGAGTAATGCGTTACCGGCGTCTCTGGTGATAGCCACACTAGCATGCTATAGTTTTCACACTAGCCTCCTATAGTTTTCATTCCTTAAGCAGTAATATCACAGGTTCCACTGAGGATGGTACACACAATCACAGTACTACTAGTACACACCCAACCCGGGGAGCTGCTGGTGTGCACTCCATGCATGGTTTTCACAAGAAGAAATACTGGAATGCTTGCTTCATGCATTTAAAGCATGCATAATTTATTTTTATATATATATATATAAAAAATAATTAAAGGGCTGTGCAAATGTTTTATGAGGAAGGAAATGCATTCAGACAGACGTTCTTTTCCAGAACAAAGTTTAATCTTTGATGTAGTGGACATGGTGCCTCCAGAGCTGCTGTAGTGACCACAGCGGAGAGATGGCAGTTTGATACATGAAAACAAACCCAGACGTCCCAACCAGAACAACAGATTCAAATATGGGCTACGGCGTGAAGGCTGCTTGACTTCCTCACAATCAAAATGAATCATTAGTAGCTTACACGATTAAAGAGAAACTCCACTCAGTATTAACTGGTTTAAGACAGCCCAAATTCATATTTGGTAACAAATACCTATCGCCAGTTACTTGTTGAAAAATTTGCTAAAGATGTTCAAAAAAAAAAAAAAGAGGACTTTTGGGGGCAGCTAACAATACACTTTGGTCTCAGAACCAAAACCATAGATTAAGAAACAGTCGGCTAATTCTAAACATTTCCTGGGTTGGTCCTCATACAGTTTTTATTCCTTTACCAGTAATATCACACATTCAATGAAAACCACAAATCCCCAAATTTGGTTTGGGTTTTTTTCATATAGTGAAGGATTGCCTACCTGTGCTACTTTTAAATTTAATAACCCATTTAAAACTTCCCTCGGTTACCTGAAAAATGCATTTTCACAAAAACGTGAGTGTTTTTCTTGATACCAAAAGCAAAACCGTGATGGAGTCTTTAGCTGAGTGGGATTTCATGGTAATTCTGTGGCAGTAAAATAATAGCAACATATTCTTGGAAGAATTTTTAAGAAGCAGGCAAACAGTTAGCCACACTGGACTATTTCTTTGTTCAATGTTTGAGAGGCAGGATCAGTGGGGGACTGCAAAACATCCCAAAACCTAAACATTCATTTTCAACACAAATTGTGTGCATTTCCACATGGTGAGACAAACTGGGATCCCGCGACTTCAAAACTCCACTAACAGACAACTCAACCCCAGCAAACTCCAGAGTTACCGTATTATTAAACATGAATGCCTATATTCAGGTAAGGACCTGCTTGCTCATGAACACGGTGGTTATAATAATGCATAACGGCAGCCTTGTATCATTGTCCTCATTTTCCTGTTATTACAGCGATGCATTTGTTCCACACCCACTTTAAAGTGTAGAACTGTGAGGGACAGTGAGTGTCCACAAAGCAAATAAAAACGTGTTGAATCCATGAAACAAATCCACTTCTGCAAAGACTCGAGGGTGGCATTCTCAGTGCGAGGCCTGAAAACACTGACTCCTATAAGGATTCTTAAAATAGAATTCAGAAGAAAAGGGGGGAGGGGCAGTGCAATCAATTGTGAGAAGTTATACTAGTTCCACCATCTATTCCAACTGTGTCGGTATCCACTTGTGTTTGACGTTGAGCTGAAATCAGTTATCCAACCAAGGACCAGTAAGTGGACTGCAGTGGGGAGCTTTTAATTCTTCTTCAAAGTGCTGCACCTTAAGTGTCCTCCAGCAGGTGGTGCCTTTACACTGTCGTATGATGACATGCAAACAAACTGTGGGAAGTGAGAATACAGACCAAAAAAATACCCAGTGTATCTAAACTTCATAATTGTGTAAACAAAAGCTAAAACTAAAAATCACCGACTGCTACATAAGTTACTTTATTGATGCATACAACAGTTAAGAATGAAATCAATGTGGCGCGTTCTTTTATAAACACACTGGGATAGATACACTGCTGCATGGGTTGGAGCCCACTGGCTCACTTCTTCTGCTCAGTCTGTTGCAGGACTGACTTTGATGCTATACGTGTTAATAAACATGTCGCAGAAATTCAATTACAGAAGCTGGGTTTTATTTGCCTCCATTTAAATGAGAAAACGGCTCACTGATTTGTGTTATTAGATGTTATGGAAGTAGTTAGTAAACAGAACTCTTCAGGTTTTGTATATTCCAAAAGAGCTAAATTGTGGAAACATCCTTTGGCTAGAAAATGCTGTCTTTTTACTGTAATAATACATAAGAAGAGTCCAACCAAAAAAAAAAAAAAAAATGTACCAACAAGTATTTTTTGTAATGTTTGAGTTGAAGGTGAAGGATTTTGTTCGCCTTTTTTGCACGGCTGAGCACCTCGCGTTTTGTTGCTCTATTCGCCTCGCGTTTTTGCAGGTGGAACCTGAATGCCTCGAGGTAAAAAGAAAAAAAAAAAAAGCTTTTCAATGCAAAATGCAATTCAACCCCGAGTGAAAAAGCACTTTCAGGACGGGTGATTTCAATGGTTGCATAGCAAGAATAACCAAAATATGCAACTGGCATGGCTCTGGTCTGATTGGGCTGCTGTAACGAAAAAGGCAGTGTGGTGCGCCGCACGTTTTTCAACTTGCAAATGCGCTCTGTCTGATCATGGCCTCAAGGTTTCAGTGTGCTTCAAACTAAGAGCTCGTCAGATCCTCTCAAAGGGTTTAAAACCCCTTTTTGAAGCAGAACCCAGGGGACAATTTTCTTTAATTTTATGAAAACGAGAATACAACAATCACAGTTGTCGCAATCACAAGCATGGCTGGCCAGGAGTGTGGACGTGTGAAACTAGGCAGGGTTTCACCTTTAAACCTCTCTTTTTTTCTTTCTTTTTTTTTTTTACAAAGTACTGTTAGAGTGTACAAGTGAATGCAACACCATGAATGCCTTTCTGAAAATGCACACCGTTATACCTATTTGACAACATCATTGAATGACTCTGGTGTCTGAGTCCTTCCGACTGAATGGTTAAGATGATCCTAAACACACCGTCAGCATCTGAACTGAAATCTTGACACACCCAACATCCCAAACAGCCACAGTAACCTCCTGTAAACTGCAGCAGCAGAGTCTGATCCAACGTCAGTAAGTTTGGGAGAGAATGCTGTGAATTCCTCACACACATATCCTTCTAATGCTACCCACCTTACCCAGTAAAATAAATTCAGCTTTCCCTATCTGGGTATCTACTTTGAGAAGATAACCGCCTGACAGCTTTCCGCTGCTTAATGCTACAAATGAGCCCCAGAGACATGACAGCCATAGCTGAGATGTATGCTCCAAAGACTATTGATGGTCATTGGTGGTCAGTAACCAGAATTTGGGGGTCTGGCATTTTAACACAAGGGAAGGTGATAGAAGCTTTCACAGTTGCACAGACTGAAAAAAGCATCTTCCAATTAATGTAAGATGATCTCCCTTAGCAGCAGTATGGTCAAGTTGAGTTCCATTACACACGCCGAATCAAATGTCCCAGACACGAGAGGCTTGGATGGTGAAAACTTGGTGAGGTCATTAGTAGACCTCTGCTCTCAGTGCACTTCGTGGAGACCGTGGTCAATCAGTGAGGACAACCAGGGTATTCCAAACGGTAATGTCCTCACAGGGGGGGTGGGGATGAGCTAGTGTTCAACGTTTCCTCCTTCCGCCTTGTGTCCCCGCGTGTTTTTCTCATGCTCGCATGAATTACAGCGTCTCTTTTGGAGGCACAAGAGTTGGTGAAGAGGCATCCATTGCAACGTGATGAGAAGTGTGTGAGGGGGTTGGGGTGGGGGGGGAATTGGTGTTACCATATGTGGGATTCACAGTGAGTCATTTTAATGACGCCCACCCCCCCACCTAGCCGGCGGTAGTTCATTCCTCCGTATAACCTGGAAAGGGAGTCAAATGGTGAGAAAGGAGAAGTTCAAATGTTCTTTTGTGCAGTAGAAACTATACGTCAAAATAAAGTGTTCTGGTACTCATGCATGGGAACATGGCAAAATAGACAAGACCGATTAAAGAAAGTGAATATTAATTGCTGAAAGCCTTCTTGGGGTTTTAATAGGCCTGTACTGTAAAGTTGTTCATGCACTGGTCTGGCTACTCCACATAGCAGTCGGGGATGGGAGGACAACCTGCTCCGGTTCATCGGCCTTTATTTAAACCAATCCCAATCATCTTGGGCGGCGCTAATCACAATCAAAGCTGCGGTGCCGCTGCAAACGTGTTCGTTTAAAAGTTGTTTTAGTTGTGCAACAAAAACTCAGATTGGACAGATAGTCTAGCTAGCTGTCTGGATTTACCCTGCAGAGATCTGAGGAGCAGGAAATCACTCACAACCTTAGAGGCCGCCGATACAGTGATATGTCCAGGTCTTAAACCAGACTGAAAAACACTTCCCATAAAAACAAAGAATCAGCGATGGCGCTCATATCTGTATATGTAGTTTTGCTTTATTCTTTTCACAATTGTGTACTGTACTTAGTAACTGTGTTTGGTAACGTCATTATTTCACATGGTACCACTTACCTCCATGTGTTGGCATCAGGGTCGTAGACTTCTATAGTTTTAAGATACGTCGTCCCATCGAAGCCTCCCACTGCCATCAGCTGACCATTTACTACAGCCAAGCCCACCTACACACACACACACACACACAAAAAAGCTTTTTTTAAAGATTTTTTAGGGCTTTTTCCTTTATTAGACAGGAAGAGACAGGACATGGGGGAGAGAGAGGGGACGACACACAGCAAAGGGCCTAGAGTCGGATTCGAACCCAGACCGCTGCGAAGAATTATGCTAACATCGGGCTCACGCTCTACCGTGTGAGCTACAGGTCGCCCAAGAACACAGCATTTTTGTAATGTCATGATTTTTTTAATAAATCATTTTACAAATTAAACGCAGTCTATCTCATTATAACATATGAATGCAATGAAATGCAATAACTAAAACTACACAGGAACAAACCTCATGTACTAACCACACAAAATCCCAACGCACACACTCACCCCGCTCCGTCTGGACGTCATGGCAACTACAGGAGACCACTGGTTTGTCCTGGGGTTGTATCGCTCAGCGCTGCTCAGCTCTGTGGTGTCGTCTCTCCCCCCGACAGAGTAAATCATGTCCTGGTAGACGGCACAGCCGAGGTGCTTTCTCCTGGTTCCCATCGGAGACACTGTGTGCCAGCGGTTCTCTTGAGGGTTGTAGCGTTCCACTGAGAAGAAGAAAAAGAAAGGAGAAAGGAGGGAGAAAAAAATGTCACATTAAACCAAAAAAAAGAAAAAAAAGGATTGCAAAACCCAAACTGGCAAACCCAAAGCAAAAAGCCGTTTCCACTCCCACAGATGACTGTAGTAGGCTTTTTTGTGAGGGTTCACTCTATTGTGCATTTAAACAATACAAATACACACACATGTACACATTGCAACAAGTTTCTACCTGATGCCACCTCTCCTCTCATTCCTTACCCACTCTTGTCAAGGCTCTGGGTTCATTTAATATTGCACTTATCACACGACTCAGTACTCTACCTGTATTTAATGGTGACGTCCCATCAGACCCTCCTACAGCGTACAGGAAGCCCCCCAGCACAGCCACAGCTACACCCAGTCGCCTGGTGCTCATGGAGGCCACACGAGTCCATTTGTTCTCCTTGGGATCATACCTAAAGCATAAGGAGGACGCCATTCTATTACTAGGGTACGGACTAGACATTAGATATTTTTCCAATATGATGCTGATCTGAGCTGTAAGCAGCATATTATCTGCAGGGTAAAAACCTAAAAAAAAAAAAAAAAAACTTAAAAAATGATTTGTAAGTGTTTCTCAAAGAAACCTTGAACATTTTGGGTTGACTGAACTAAACTGCAACACAGCATTGGGTGGCAGCCTATATTATATGTCCCAATAAAAAAAAATTAAATGACCACATTTTCTTTAGTTTTGTGTGGGTAGAAAATGTGTCTGGCTGTGTATGGTGTGTGGGAGCTGCGTGTGTCCTTGCTGCAATAGCAATTAAACCAACGCTATATAGTCTGAGAGGGATGGCGTGTTAATGGCCCGTCTGCAATAACAAAGGATACAGAAGCTCTTGGGGGTTGGACTTAGCGGTTATAGTACCCCTAAAATGCCTGGCAGAGTGGCGGTGCAAGTGTTAACATCCCTAGTGTCTGGGTATGAACTTCGGGGATACAAAGACTTACATCAACAGTTTAACACAGACACAAGAGTTTGGACAGACACCTTTCAACAATGTTGAGACAGGAAACCCCATCCTGTCCCCCGACAGCATACAGATAACCACCGAGGACAGCCACTCCTACACTGGTGCGACAAGTGCTAGTGGGGGCCACATCACTGCTCCACTGATTGGTCTTAGGGTCATATCTGGACAGGAGAGATGGGAAAAATTAAATAAATAAGACTTTGTAAGTTTACTTCTAGATCTGAATATCCAGATGAAGCATCGTGTGAGCGAGACACACCTCTCCACAGAGTTGAGGTACGACGAGCCGTCGTGACCTCCCACCGCATACAGCAAGTCATCCAGAACACTGACGCCGACGCCACATCGCCGTTTACTCATCGACGCCACCATCCGCCACTCGTTGGTCTGGGGATCGTAACGCTCCACGCTGGAAATGGCGTCACCGCTGCACCAACCCCCAACTGAAGGACAAGGAGACGAGAGTCCACTGAATTCAATTAACACAATGGAGGAGAGTCATTTCATTCTGCAAGATGCACTTTTTACAATCCTCCACACTGGCGGTACTGTCTGCAGAAGTCTCTATACGCCTCTATATTTGATGCAAGGGAAACCCTGGTTGCAATTTATAAGGGGTGGGGGGAAATCAAAAATCTTATGTATTGTGGTTTTAAAAAATTCTTTTAAAAATTCACTTCTTTTACCATTATATATATATATATTATATATATTCACCTAGACATTATGCTTATGCAGTATCGGACATCTTATCAGTTTCCAGCAAAATAGAGCAAAAGCAGAATATACATGTTATGTACTTCTTTACAGATGAAATTAATGACAGTATGGCATGCCATGTGCATTTTTTGTAGAAAGCAATTAGTTTTCATTAGTGCATTATTTAACTTTTGTTTTTATTAAATAAGTAAAATAAAATCGCAATACAAGTTGAATTGGCACCGTGAGACAAACGCATCATGTCCCAGCCCTGTAATGTATTTCCTAAAAGACACTGACCTGCAAAGAGTACCTCTCCACAGCGGATGGGTTTCCTCGGCCGGGTTCTGGGGCCCTGCATCAGTGGCCTCTCCTGCGGCAGCAGCAGGTAATTCTTCGCCTCATCAACCAGGTCTCTGGAAACACAATATAATCCCAAACCAAGGTTACATATTGTCACCGTACCATCCTCATCATATTAAACGGAGGTAGAAGAAGTTTCTCCCTTTTCAACCTCAGTTTGTTTGTGAAGTTCACAATTTAGAAGAAAAAAACGATCACCAATGTTTCGTCTGGCAATTTAAAGAATTCCACCAAATTACTGGATCCAGATCGGCACCAGCAGCATTTTCCCACAAAAACATTGAAATGGTAGACGAACAAACAAACAGCACTAACCTGCACTCCTCGTCACTCTTAATAAGAGGGTCGGACCCAACGGTGCCCACCAGGAACTTGGGGCTGAGCAGCGGCAGACGGACATGCTGCAGGACCTACACAACCCAGAACACAGGTCAGTCCGTTCTTAAGTGTTGCAACACTGAGGGAAGGGGACTGGCATGTACACATATAACTAGGGCTGCACATTATAGCAATATATAATTATTATATACTATATATGAGTATAGCAATTCTTTTCAAAATCACATTATCCAAATAGCTAAAGGGTGGTCCAATATTTCTAATAGGCAAAATATGTATCAAACCATTCTGAATTTGGTATTATGGTGAGGCAGAGACGCCACGGCCAACAAATCATATCCTACACCGTGCAAAAAAATATTTTTCTGGTACAGATCTTCACAAAAATCCCACTACAATCATTGAAAACAATTGGATTGAAATGTTTTTCAATGAAAACAATTTTACAAAAGTGAGCATTCCCACCGATATCGTTCATCATATCGCAATTGCAAAATCAGTCAAAAATAAAGACATCTTCCCCATAACGTGCAGCCCTATAACCACACAGCCAACCAACAGAGCCAGTTAAATGTTGTGGTAGGACATTTCTTCAGCCACTGACCTGGGGTAGCTGTGGTCTGCGTTCCTGGATGCTGTATTTCACCCAGGCCATCACAGCGTTAAACACCTGTTCCTCGCTCCGCACATTGAGCTCATCGCTGGAAATGATGTCGATCAACTGGTTGGCAGGCAGCAGCATGAACTCCTCACTTTCCATTACCTACGACAACAGAGTAGAGCAGCAAGTCAAGCAGCTGTGCCATCTATTATCACAACACCACCATCACTTCAGTGCTTTCAATGAGCAATTTAATTTAATCACGATAGATGGCACATGGAAATTATTCTTATTTTTGAGGAACATGTGTACTTTCAAAATTTGTTTTAGTCGTGCAACAGAAAACTCTGATTGGACAGATAGTCCAGCTAGCTGTCTGGATTTACCCTGCAGAGATTCTGCTGCCAACATAGTCCGGTCACTTGGGCTCTACATTATTCAGTTCCCTTTAGTCAACACAAGAAAATATATAGTCATTGATATGTCCGTTTCTCTGTCTATCAGCCAGTCAACGAATTTATCACATAATCTATGGTTTGTCAGAAATGTCTGCAGACTTCTCTTTTATCACCTGAAGTAGCAAATACAAGAGTCCGATACAAGACAACAAGAAAAGCATGTGTCAGTTGTTATGCAGTCACTTTTTCCAATGACTTAGCTGCAAACCAAAAATTGACATTCTGGCTGTCTTCATTAAAGTCTCTGGCTGAAGGATAAATTCTTCAAATATCTTGATGCTCATTATTATTTCATATTATTACTACTAGCATATAACTAGCTGCACAAGGCCAGATATTTGTATGCATTTACAAAGTGGGACTGCAACTGAGAAGAGTCCAATCACTTTTTAGGTTTGGAAAACTGCCTTACACTTTGAGTGCATACATGTATCTTGAAAAGCAATGTGCATAGTATGTGTGTGCGTTTGTATGTATGTATATGGGTATGCAGCTATGCATGTATATGGGTACATTTATAGGGGAGGAGGCCTTCCTGTTACAATTTTTTTAAAGATTTCACTAATCCTTTATGTTTTCGGTTTCATTACTGGTTCTGTAATGGTTTTAGAGCTGGGCGATATGGAGAAAATCAAATATCACAATATTTTTGACCAAACACATAGATGTCAACATTGCGGCGATATTGTCAACACAGTGAGATTTTTGATAAATAATCACCAATAATGTGGATATAATGACTAAGTGGGTTAAGGCAAATAATAATAAAACAGCTAGTAAGTCTGGTAAGTTCAGAAGATAACATCACCTTAATGAAATGTAGCCTGTAAAACCAGGAACAGACAACTCTTATTTCATATTATGATATTACAACATCCAAAATTTAAGACGATTTCTAGCCTCATATATCAGTGTCAATATAATTTAAAATATTGCCCGGCCCTAAATGGTTTGCTTGCTTATCTGGACAGTTCTTGCCACCTTGTAGTCCACGGGGTGCTGCTGGTGTAATGTGTATTGTGCTTGTCCTGGGAAAACTCAATAAAAGAGATTTGAAGAAAAAAAGAAAAGACAAGTACAGTGAAGATAAGTCTTCTAAATGTGATGCTGTGACAGCTTTCCTCTTCCTCTGTGTTGTGTTAACACAACACTCTCACATCACACGAGTCTCAAACTGAGGTTTGTAATCAGGAGTCAATAGACTGGCTGGACTGTTTCCATGTTTACAGTCCCCTGTCGAACTAATCTATACTGTCAAACAGAGACGCACACCGACAACTGTATAAGTTACAGTGTGCACACATCCTGAGGCTTGGAAAAAAGCTCGGTAAACACGATGGAGAAACAAACCAACTGAGCTATGAGCGCGTGACATTACTTAAAATGTAAACACAGACAAATGCTTGATTTCATGCTTTCCTTAGAAATTAGTTAGGTAAAGTAGCCATTGTAATTGCTCATTTTCCTGCTTTAACCAGACGTAAGAGGGTTTTTTTGTGTATTTATTTTATTGTTTTAACCAGATGTAAGTGTTTCTGACTGTTTTTAAACAAGCGTGTGTGCATAACAAAGACTAAAAGACGAGAATAAAGCTCTGACAGTGGCAGGATAAAAGGGAACTATGGCTCATTGCTGTGCGTTTTTATGTAAATCTGAATAGGTTTGCTTGCGCAGCTTAAAAATGATTACTTGTAAAATGAGGACATGTGAATGGTTAGACAGAGCATTTTCTTTTCTGCACCTTCAGTCTAAATTTACCAGGGGAACCAACAATTCCGCGTTATATCTATGAGCGGCGCAACATAAACTCAATCTTCTATATATATATATATATATATATATTATATATATATATATATATATATATATATATATAGCATATATATATATAAAAATAAGGGGCCTTATGTCATTTGTTGTACTATATAGTACAACATATGACTTTTAAGAACTCTAAAAGGGACTATGGACAGTTATTTCTATGTATCCATGTTCTTACCTCCTGGAAGTTGTGTTGGGTGAACTTGTCTGCAATGCGGAGCAGCTCGCGGCAGGAGTGCGTGTCTGCAAAGGCCCTGATGCCCAGACAGTTGGAGGGATCCAGCTGCCTCTTGAGGAACTCGCAGCAGGCCTCCTGGATCTCAGCCAGCTGGAGAAGGCAGGCCGCAGGGAGCAGCGTCTGGACATTTCCCTCCTCTACTGTCACCTAGGAGCAGGGAGGTCCGGACATCAGAAACTCCTCACCTTGAGTTTGTCCATGAAGCTCCAATTCATGCATTTTTTAGCAAGATTTGTCGAGCAGTGCATCTCCCATCTGAGACGTGGAGCCTGTAGCTCTCTCTACAGGCCTCTGCTCACACAGACAGAGACTCTGAGGATGACCTGTTCCAGTCAATTCCAACACGCTCTTTGCATTTTTGATTACATACCTTACTATACTGTAAGGGAGATATGGTGTCTTGGAAATGTGGTTCTTTTTAATAAATCAAGTCGTGGATTTGTTTGTGCATATGACTGTTAAAATCTCTTAATTACATCCACTGTTGCAAGTCTTGTTCAGCGACCGTCATTTCCACAAATTTGACTGCCAGCTGATTTTTAGATAAGGTGACCTAGTGATGGCCAAATGAAGCTTCAGGAATCAGTGTCTTTGTTTTCTGAGTCCACTAGATGGCGCTCTTGGTTTTAAGAGAAAGGCCTAAGGCATTACAATTCAGTATGTTCTCAACCCTTTGGTGAATAGAGACACTGGTTCACAAAGCTTCATTTGGCCATCACTAAGGTGACCATCTGCACGCTTTTGGTCAATGCACATTGCAATTTGTGTTAGTACAAACAACGCACCATCAATCCTTAATGCCACATAGAAACACTGTCCATTGCCACTGTTGTTACCTGGGATGTGTAGGCAAAATCAATGAGCAGCTCCATGGCTCTCTCATCGATGTCGCGGATAACCACTTCTGTCTGCCTACTCTCAGCCAGCTCTCCAGTGAACATCGCCCTGAAAACAGCATGGAAATCAAGAGATCTTACTGTTACAGCCAGCAATCAAAGTACTCCCCCTGCACATTGATGTTAATTCATTGGCCAGTGGATTCATGTCCAGATAGGTTTCCCTTTACTAGATGCGAGTTGAATTTAATGTGTGTCTCCTTGTACCTGAAGTAGGGGCTGCAGGCCGACAGAATCACACGGTGAGCGTAGATCTTCTTGGCACCCACCACTAGCACCACGTCACAGAGCTCACGGTGTTTTCTCAGCAGGTTGATCACCTCCAGGGTCTGTCGGGGGTGTTTGTCCGAGACATAGGGCATGCGTGCAGGCTGGGGGACCCCTTCAGGGAGCTTGTTGGGGTCCCCCAGAGTACAGCGGCTGGTGATGTCCATTCCAGTGGCGTCTTGGCGTGCGCTGGTAACCCTAAACATGAACCAGATGGGCAATAATTAGACATTAAACCTTCAAAAGTTAAACTAAAATCCTGCATTACACACTAGAGCTTGACTGATAGTGGATTTTTACGGCCGATACGATACAAATATTTAATCATTTAAAAATCCGATATATATATTTTTTAATATATCCAGAAACACGTGACAAAAACATAAACAGATTACCCTAACATTAGTTATTTGTAGTTATTCATGAGTTCTCACTAAAATAATAATTTGTTTTATTTTCACAACAGAGGAACATCAAAATATATTAAAGTTCTGATAAATAAAATGCAAAGACCCTATCTATTTGCATGATAGAAATTTTAGGAGCCAGCCTTTTTTGAAGCTTAATTCCTACTGTGTACATAAAAAATAAAAAAGGCAATCACTGCATCTGCTGCTTCCATTCTGACCATCCATTTTAATCTGTCTCTTGTGAGGCACACGACTTTGTGAGAGTGCAACGCAAATATGTTTAAGGAAAGCATTTTAAAAGCTGTAGTTTGTGGAGTTGCATTACTTTGAAAGGTGTCTTCACATAGGGGACTGGATCCTGTGTTTACACCACATTAGCAGCGTCGCTTAAAAAAAACTTTCAACCCACATGGAAATTAAACACCCATCATGTGATTTTGACTATGCTGTATTTCTGTTTAAATTGTAACTGGTGTGCCGTCTTGGCCAGGTCTCCCTTGGAAAAAAGATTTCAATCTACCTTTATTTAACTTCCTGGTAAATAAAGGTTAAATAGAAAAAAAAAAATCATGGTAGTGACATTTAATCAAAGCAAAATCACATTCACAGTCAACAATCTAGACCAGGGGTCTTCAATGTTTAAGCCAAAACTAAAAGAGACGGAGCAGGGACCACTACTTTCTACACACCTTTTTTTGCATGAATACTAAGCTATTAAAAAAGCCTAATAAATGTTTTAATGTTAAACAAACATGTGGCACAGTGAATCCTTTGGGATGAACTGTATGGATGGCCTTAGTGACTACCTTACCTATAAGGCCAGTAGGCCTATCATTAGTGGAGAGTTATTTTTGCTAATAATATGTTGGACATAACATGTTACAAATAAGAATAATTTGGACCCTGTTGAAGATCCCTGGTCTAGACAGAGTCTGGAAATAATACCAACATCTCTTTCAATCTGGAAAAGGATCATATAAAATTGCCTTCATACCCCACCTACCTGCGCATTGGCTTTGCGTCCATGCACTGAAGAACAACGTCTGGTCCCACGCCTTGGGTTGATCTACCAGGACGACAAAACAAATTAGATTTTCTCTTTAGTCAGTCTGTCTTCACCACAAATGTAACAGATTTTAAAGTCAATGCAGCAGTGTTTGCCAAAGGGTCCTTTCACAAAGTTAGTTTTTTGTATCTAGTTTTATGTTTCCATTTGTTTATCATTGTAGTTTGTGCAATACGACCGGTCTTGCTTCCCAATTTGACCTGTAGCCATGTCTCCAAAAAAAATACTGAGATCAGATTGATCCTTAGCTTACAATGAGTCAGTTTATCCAACACACCTGTACAATCTATTACAATCAAATAACGCCGCCCTGCAATAAACCGTGCCTTTGTAAAGTTGAGGATGGAACGATTTTGTTGACACTGTGTCAAACAGGTGTTTAAAGGTGCTCCAAGCAATGTCCCGCGTGTTTTAGGCTACAACATTTTTTTGTCACATACAGCAAACATCTCCTCACTATCCATGAGCTGCCTGTCCCCAGAACACACTATTAAAAAACGCGTTCTCTTTGGCTGGATATATGTACGACACAATTCAACTACAAACACCAAAATTAATTTATGGTGCACCTGTCAAATTGCTAGTGAGTGTTCAAATAATTTTAGCCACTCAATAGATTATCATTGTTTTTGGGCTGGTGAGTGAAGCAAAGCTACCAGCCACTTGCATATTTTATCAGCCTTTGGCTGGTAGATTTATTCTGGACCCTGTTGATGTACAAATGAAGCTTCATGAACCATTTGTTGTATTTGTTGACCACACAAGATGGAAAAAAGCTTAGAGTGGAGTGGCAATTCAGTGTGTTTTAACCCTAAATTGAACAGAAAAAAATGGTTCATGAAGCTTTATTTATATAACATTTGATTGATTCATTTGGTCATCACTATTAAATGATGGAACCTACATTTCTGATAGAGTATGTCCAAAAGCACTACACAACAGGCTTCACATTGGCATTGTATTGAGCTCCAATACATTTCACAGATGGAACTATTGAACAGGTAACTTAGTGTATTTGCTAGTTACACAGGTGTCAATTTTTAGTGCTACGATACCTCTTGTTGTAGAATATAACACTTTGGAGTACAGTATTCCCATACAATGTATTCTGTGGTTGTTGTATTCAGTGAGTTTAAGACAATGAACGAAATGCATGAGAGTTAACATTTTTTTCTATCACTATAATACAATTTGGCATCTGTCCTTGTTTAAATAATTGTAAATCTGATATTGCCAGCAGTACGTTTGGGACTCAGTTGTCACAGCATGCAGCAGCTAGGTGGAGCACAGTTTCAGATCCCATGAGCAGGGTCCAAAATTAGCACCAGCTACTCGCCAAATGCTGGTAATATATGCAAGTGGCTGGTAGCTTAGCTTCACTCACCAGCCAAAACACAATGGTAATTTATTAAGAGACTGGTAAAATGTGAACATTAACTAGCTAGCCATTTGGCTGGTAGACAAATAAGTTCATTTTGGACCCTGCCCATAAGGCCTACACTAACGTCATTAACTGTATCACACATAAGGATTAAATAGTGTGAAACCAGGAAGGCAAACCGATAGCTAGTGTTGCTCGGATCAGATGTCTAATTAGCTAGATACTTTTAACATCAGCTTTGTGTCAGAATATCCCCATGTCCGTCATTTCACCTCATGTAACGTTACCGTTAATACACGTTTCATGTGAGTGGTTTGTTTCTAGCTACATTTTTTGCAAGCTTAGTAAGTAGTTAAGATAGCTAACTGTTTGTTGTTAGCCATCTCAGTCAATCAGTTTCAGCCGGACAGATCCGGATGCTAAGACAGTTTGCTAACACTAGCTAGCTAACGTTAATCACAATTTCCTATGGTATGGTCAGTTTTGGGCTCCTGTGAGGTTAATTAATGGTTGTTGAAAAACGTGCTTCCAAAACTGCGCAAAACTATACAAATCAATGTTAGTAAACTTAGCTAGCTAGCTAGCTCATCCACGGAGGACGTCGGTTAACGCTATGTCCTGTCGCTAACTTTAACTCTCAGGTAGCTAGCTAACGTTAGGAATCCACAGGCAATTCCTAACACAGCAAAAGTAGACCATTAAAGATAATCGATACAACCAAAGAAAAAAAAATGTAACTAAATCTAAAGACATCCCCTTGTAAGCCAACATGTTAAGCTAGCTAGGGTGTCTGTGGCCGTTTGAGTCTGTCTCAGCATCAGGTCAAAAACCCCAGATAACGTTAAATAAGTTAGCGTTAACTCCTCCCAGACTGCATGTGTACACTGTTATAAGTATAACTATCTGACAAAGGTGACACGTTCAAGACGGAATTTACCTTATATTTCCATTCCAAAGACAGAAAGTAGTTGCCCAGGTTGCTAATGTTTACAATTTAATGCCGTCGGCTAAACGCTGGTCTTCCCCTGTATTATGCGCATGCCAAATGCCAAGCGCTACTTCCGGTCACAGTTCTTTTTTCAAAATAAAAGTACGAGATTACGTCATCGCATTATTTGTAAAGCCTACAAATTAGACACTATTTTACAATTACACACATGTACAATTTATGAAATAATTAGATTAATATCAAGGAAATGTACATAGTTTAAACTTTAACCAAGACAATACCTACAGTTTAAAGTGAGTCAAGCCTTCAGTTTTGAAGCAATGCAAAGGTGGAAAATGTGTTACCGTCTTCCCTTTGCCTTGAGGGGAAAGAAGAAAAACAAGTGCTTACTTATATTTGAGTAAATGTTTATAAGCCTAAATACAACAAAATACCTATTATACAATCCTACACAAAGTAGAGTTTAAAAATTTACGACAGAGAATCAAAAACCCTGTTATTGTAAGGCAGGCAAGGCAAGGCAAGGCAAGGCAGCACTTTATTTGTATAGCACATTTCAGCAACAAGGCAATTCAAAGTGCTTTACACAAAATCAGTTAAACAGATAAAACACAAGTAAAAACAGTTAAAAATCACAAGCATTAAAAACCGTGAAACACATGAATAGCAGTTAAAACAAGAGAACATAAAACACAAGAATAAATTACATGCAGCATAAGAATTTAAAGAAATGATTAGTCATTTAAAAAGGCGCATCAAATAGAAAGGTCTTCAGCCTTGATTAAAAGAACTGAGAGTAGCAGCGGATCTACAGGTTTCTGGAGTTTATTCCAGATATAGGAGCATAGAACTGAAAGCTGCTTCACCCTGTTTAGTTCTGACTCTGGGGACAGAAAGCAGACCTGTCCCAGATGACCTGAGAGGTCTGGGTGGTTCATAGTGTAGTAGCAGATCAGCAATATATTTTGGACCTAAACCGTTAGTATTTATAAACTAGCAAGAGTACTTTGAAATCAATTCTTTGAGACACAGGAAGCCAGTGTAAAGACTTCAGAACTGGAGTGATGATCCAGTCTCTTGGTCTTAGTGAGGACTCGAGCATCAGCGTTCTGAATCAGCTGCAGCTGTCTGATTGATTTTTAGGGAGACCTGTAAAGACCCCGTTACAGTAGTCAAGTCTAACTGAAGATAAAGGCATGGACAAGTTTTTCCAATCCTGTTGACACTAAGTCCTTTAACCCTTGATATATTCTTAAGGTGATAGTAGGCTGACTTTGTAATTGTCTTAATGTGCTGTTAAAGTTCAGGTCTGAGTCCATGACTACACCAAGATTTCTGGCTTTTGTCTGTTGTTTTTAACATTGTTGTTTGAAGCTGAGCGCAGACTTTTAATCGTTCCTCTCTTGCTCCAAAAACCAACCACCTCAGTTTTTCCTTCATTTATTTCAGAAAGTTCTGGCACATCCAGCCGTTAATTTGTTCGATGCACTTAGTCCAGTTTTTTGTATTGGACTATAGTCCCCTGCATAAGGTTATGTAAATTTGTGTGTCGTCCGCATAACTATGGTAACTTATTTTTTGTTTTCTCCATAATCTGAGCCACGTGGAAGCATGTAGATGTTAAACAGAAGAGGCCCCAGAATGGAGCCTTGCGGAACTCCGCACGTCATATTTGTACGCTCAGATGCATAATTACCTATAGACACAAAGTAATCCCTATTCTTTAGGTAGGATTCAAACCAGTTTTAGTACTGAGCCAGAAAGGCCAACGCAGTTTTCCAATCGGCCCTAGTAGTATGTCATGGTCGACCGTGTCAAATGCAGCACTGAGATCAAGTAATACTAAGATTGAAATTTTGCCATTATCTGTGTTAAGGTGGATGTCATTAAAGACTTTGACAAGAGCCGTTTCAGTGCTGTGGTGTGGTCGGAAACCCGACTGAAAGGTATCAAAACTGTTGCTTAGTGACAAGAAATGGTGAGTTGTTGAAAGACTACTTTTTCAATGATTTTACTTAAAACGGAAGGTTGATATTGGCCTATAGTTGCTCATTAGTGACTTGTCTAGGTTGTTCTTTTTTAAGAGTGGCTTGATTACTGCAGTTTTCAGGGCCTGTGGAAAGATACCTGAAAGAAGAGATGTGTTCACAATCTGTAGAAGATCAGAAGTCAAACAAATTTGGAAACATTTTGAAAAGTAGGGCTATTGAATAGGTCTTAATGTTGTGTCCACCATGGAAACAGTTGCAGCCAACAGAGTATTCATCCAAATTTCCCCAATTCTTCATCAGACCCATGAAAGTGTCTAAGAGATGTCATTCTGACAAACTTCTTTCTGTAGTTTCATTCGAGACGTGCTGTGTATATTATTTAGATGATCATTAGAGGTCTCTCACTAATGAGGAGAGATCCACAACTTCAGGATGTCTAGACACTTTTTTTTACCCAATGAGGCAAGGATTTAACACAAAAAATCTTGCCAAAAATAGACAAATTAATAAAGACTAAATATTCTAAGGTATTCATATGTTTATTTCAAAGGAGGTCTTATTCTATCAACTGGAGTCTCCTAAGCAGGAAACAGAGGTTAATTATTACTGTTAACCTAAGTTGGTCTGGTGATTTTTGGTTATTTTCAAGACTATAAAATGGAGGTTGGGATAGTCTGACATCATGGGAGCGGTGGGGTATGACACATGTGCAAAATAACTGGAGCATTTACCAGCCATTAAGCCTTTAATCAAGTGCAGACCAGCCTTTACTGTGCATGTGTTACACCCTAATATTACCCTTTGTTACTTAGGAAGGTCCAGTCTGAGGTGTGCAGCAGGATCAGCACCATGGACAGCGTTGTTGAACAAATGCTTGTGTTGCTGGCTTTGATTGATGACAGGAGAAAGCTTGCAGAATAAATCATCAGCAAACATCTGATTGGTCATCCACTTCCACGTGGAAAGTTTAAGGATTTCTCAACAGCCATAAGTATTAGGGCCAGGTTAAATCAAATTTGTTAAAATATAGTTTCTCAATTGTCATTATCCACCATCATTACTAATGTGTGTAAAGCCTTCATCTGCAGAGGAACTAACTGTAGTGGAGTAAAAATAGCAGTCTATTGGAAGCAGACAATGGAAAGTACTAAAACAAGTTCCCTAAACTGTACAGTACACATTTGAGTGGGTATAGCTACATTGTATCAGTAATACCAACTTTGAACAATTCATTCCAGAGACAAAATTAAATTTAAGAAATTAAACTTTTGTTGCAACCATGAACTTTAATTTCCAGTATTTCAAACATCTAACATGAAATCTATTCCCAGTGTGCAGTTCATACAGTCAGACATTGTATTGCTTTGTCTTGAACACATGCTCTAGTGAAAAGAAAAGTGGTTGTTTTAACAGACATCGGCACTGCAAGTGGAGAATGGTCCGTCTACACAGCAAGGAGCAGGAGAATCTATGATCAGCGCTTCGCATTTGCAATATAAACCAAATTTATATAAAAAAATTAAATAAAAAAGTCTTTACAGAAGAGAAACCATCTTTTGAGTGCCCAACTGATCATTTTATCATCCTCAAACCTCCTTAAACAACTGAAAACCAAATCAAAACTCAGTTATCCCTTTCCAAAGTGCCTTAGCTCATATTCTCCAAATAAATTAAGTACAAAAATGCATAACATATACATATTAACAAAAATGTAATCTCATATACCCATAGGCATAAATTTGTTTTCAATTGTCAAAACCTATTCTCACATGTGAATCTTTGATTAGATGGAAGTTATAAACAAGTTAATTCCAGTTATTTGCTCACACACAGTGACAATTAAACTAATAGTTTAATCAAATTTCTGGCATTTTGGACAGTCTATTAAAGTCTTCCTCACTACACTTGTATTAAAGAGTAATATATGCTCTTCATCTCCCATCAGCCAAACAGTCTTCAGTTTGAGAGGCAGGCTGTAGCTCAGGCACGGCTCACTGGCAGTTGTGTCAGCGAATGGGATATAAGTGGCTGAAGTAATAGGGGGTCTGGAGTTTGGACTAGGGAAGATATAAAAAAAAAAAAAGATATTAATAAAAATGCATTCTTTGTAATAACAGGTTTTCTGGATTTTATGAGGTGATGTTCATTTTCTGCATGGTAAAAATCTTGGCTCAGTGTAGTGTTGGCCAACATGCTTTCTCACCATCCATATAAGTCAGTGTATTGTAGAGGGGTGCATCTGGGGACATATAGGTTGTGTATTGGAGATCCTCCATTAATGGTGGTGTCAGCTGACCAGGAGCAAATGATGTCATCAAGGTAGAATTTGGGCTGATGTATTTCTTTTGACGAGCTCGACAGTTCTGAAACCATACCTGAAGAGAGAATGGATTGATAGCTGCTGAAGTGGACCCTGCTGGTTCCACACTTCCCTTTTATTTGTCCAGACAGAAATATGAAACTACATTAGTTGTGCAGGAACCGTTAGTTGATGCTCCTACACTTTTGACTTGAGTACAGTAGAAGAAGCTTCAGTTTCTATATTGTTGAAATTACCCAACAATCTAATGCAAAGGAAGGGGCCAGATAGCTTTACAATTTAGGATTTGATCATTTGAGGAAATGCGGCTGTCAGGGCATGTTCATGCAAATAATGGAGCTATTAGTTAAATTTTTAATTGATTAAAAATCAGGTAGTGGGACTGTAAAGAAAATGTCAAAATAAAGTTTCATGAACCATAAATTGTATGCGCTGACCCCACTAAATGGCGCTCTCGGTTTAAAAGAAAAAGGAGGTGCCAGAATGACAAATGGTGGTGTGGTTAACTCTTTGAGCAGAGCGCTCATCTAGTTGGCTCAGAAAATAATGTTCAAGCTTCCTTTGGCCATCTAAAAATGGCAGTTCCACAGGAACATCTATTGGCTGAGCATGTTCATTTACAATTTTAGTGGCTTAAACTATAAAGCCGAATTTTATTGCAGTCCTACAGATTCACTTTTTTGTTATGCGAGAATTTAGACAGACAATTCTTTTTTTTTTTTTTTTTTTTAAACTATTGAGCACCGTAACGGTTGCCTTACCTGAATAACTCTACGGCTCAGTCCGGTCCTCTCTGCCAGTTTCTGGAGAGTCTGGGCATCTGGGTTGTTATCTTTAGCAAACTGAGTTTGCATTACCTACACAAATTGATGACAGAGGGAAACATGTTAACATTGTTGAAATGAAGAGTGCTCAGTCTGTGTTCAAACAATGTATCAACTGCCAGTATAAATCAATGTCATGTCAAATATCACTGGCTTATTATTCTACCAATTTAAAATAAAAAAGTCAGTGGCTGGTTAAAATCATTTTTAAAATGGGGATTTAATTGGGCATGCAAACCGCTAGTCAGAGAACACTTTAAACAGGCTTTAAAGGATAAAGGAGATAATTGGCTCAGACATACTAACAAAGACTGGTTGACAGTACCTGTAACTGGTCAACAGTGAAGCTGGTCCTGGCCCTCTTAGCAGGTCTTGGCATGGTGCTGGACTCTTCTTTCTCTACCACCTCTTCCTCTACATTTGGTTGCTCTTTAAGACAAGACCGCACATTACAAGGGTTTGACATTTTGGAAAACCGACCCCATTTGAAGTAAGGTCCTCCTGTGGGCACTCTTTTTAGCAAGGTCTGTATACATTGAAGAATAATCTGGGAATAGTTTCTGGAAAGACTCACTGCACCTGTATTGTGCCGAGTGACAGCAAGGACCAGAGTTATACATCTCAAAACCTGTGATATCTTCATAGAATACCAAATGCTGTTTTATATTATACTGTAATGCTCGTAGGGTTAATCTGCAACACCAGACACATTTTCATAATTTTACTAGATGTTTGTTTTGGCCAATCCTAGGAATATCAAATTGGTGTTAAGTTTATTTTTAGAACTTTTGTTTTTACAAATTGACTCTTCCCTTGTTCTTTAGGGTGGCACACTTATAAATAATTGAAATGTCCTGTATTCATCACATCCATATACTCACCATTTTCCTTAACATGTTTGATATTCTCCAACATAATGTCATAGTGTTGCCTGCAGAAGACCCTGTTCTCTAGTAGTCCACATTCCTCCCCAGTGGACAGCTGGCGCTTACAAGAGGTGCAGGAGAAACAGGCCAGGTGGAAGGTGCTGCCTCGTGCCCGGCGCACCCAGTCAGTGGAATGGATGTTACGACCACAACGAGCGCAACGGGTCCCATATTTTCTGAAGAAAGATGCAAAACGCAGCATGAGGAGTGAGTGTGTGACCCTAACATGTATCAGAATTGTTAGAAATTGTCTCCAATGAAATAAAGTATGATAGGATGTACCCGATGCAAATCTGGATATGAACAGGCAATCATTTGTAAACAAAGTTTCATTCTGGAGCAACATTTTACCCTGGAATAAAGCTGCAAAACAGCCCTTCTTATCCATCAAAACGGATAGACGTGCTCATAATGTCAGTCTGTGAGCTTAGTTGATGTTCCAGACCTTCACTTGGGCTTTTCTGTGAGTCATCTGCATATGTACGGTCTACGCCATTCAGAGACTTAGTGAGACAATTGTTAACTGTTGGACAAAATAAAAAAAAAATACCCAAATGAAAGAAAACAATCTACAGATTAAGCCTTTTCCTTCCATCCGCTGTTTTGTCCATGGAGTCTCTCATGCCAATGCCGTGCATGTAGACCACATGACCTTTTAACATTCACCACATGGCAGTTGTTGTCCTTAATTATATGGCCAGGTATTATAAAGTTTAGTCAAGGAGGCTACACAAAGTGACCTTTGATATAAAAAAGAAAGCCATCAAATTTATATTTCCTTATTAAAAGAACATCATTGCAGACAAATTGTGTTTGGTCTGACTCACCTGAAGTAGTCAAGTTTGCAGTACACTTGTCTATCCTTGATGTAGCAGCTCACGTGTCGCCCCAGTGATGCGTTACATATACTGCATGAGAGGCAGCGCACGTGCCAACAAAAGTCATTCACCTGAGACGAAAAAGAATTTTTTTTTAAAACAGTTTGACAATTTAGCGTCACCTTTAAACTTTAGTTGTTTACTGCGATTTCACACATCACTGAATAGTGCTTTAATATTATCAGTATAAATAAAGGCAGTGGAGGTTTCTCAAATCCTTAAAATGCATTTATTTCTGAATGACAAGGTACAGTAGTATATGCAATTTTAGATGCGCTTAATTGTTAATCACAATTTTATTAAGACCTATTTAGCCAACATATGCTTATGTTATCCATAAATTAAATTATGAGTATACCATAGTTACCCAACCAAATAATTTGACTGTAGGTTTTGATTATTCTGATACATTTTAGTTAGTCTGCAATTAAAAGAGTCCTTTTTTTTTTTTTAAAGGATGATGATTTAGGTATTTTAGTAGTGTTGTAGCTAAATGCCATCTTCCAGCAGATACAATATGTCAGTCTGACCTTAAGGAGGTATCGGTCCACTATCTCCAGGCCGCAGGAGGTGCACAGGGGTTTCCCCTGCAGAGAAACGGAGGACGACGGGGAGAGAGAGGACGGAGTGAAGCAGTCCTCCTCGAAAAGATCATCAGGTCCAGACGAACCCTGTCAGAAGCAACAGCCTGTCAATTTAACATTCTTTATTGAGTCAATAAATTATTTGATACTTGAGGGCTTGTTTTGAGTTTAGGTAGCCTACTGTCTGAGAGTAAAAAGGTCCGAAATTTAAAAGTGTTTAAAACAGCTTTCAAATTAAATGTTACGCTAGCATAAAAGTTAGGTGAAAAGCTAAACGTTCTCGTTTTGATTTATTTAGCGGCACTTTGAAGTGCAGTCGCGCGAGCTATAGGCTACATTTGATGGATCTGCCCGCTCTTTGTTAATTTAATATTGAAAACACTTACTGTGTCGACAAAAATATCTCCTTGTTCTAGATGAGTGAAAACAGCCTCCGTCGGTTGCCTTTCTTCACCAGACATGATGTCAGCGAGTCCAGAGTCAAGACACAACGACGGCCAAATAGGCCTAGGTGTCCCCTTCATATTTCCATGACAACTAAAGTCATAAGCCCACAAACTAATAGCCTAAAGTTTCCCCAAAACGAAATATTCGCTCAAACTTCTTGCTGTAGGCATTCGTGTGCCTTTACTGTAGGACCAGTAGACCCTATGCTATCCACACATTCATTTCTCCACGTGTAGGGTTAGAAAACCCTTTTTAGGGACACCAGAGACCGGCCTCACTCACAGCTGAACGTGATTCTGACTAATTGTCTTCAGCCTTGCACACGTGCACATGAAAACCAGCAATCAGCCAGGCGCGCTCGAGGGTTTTGCCCGGTGTGTTTCTCCCATATTTACCTTTAGACCTTTTATTGCAAATGTTGTCACCTGCGCTTTACTATGACGGGTCAAAATGTCTGACGGTAAAAAGTTGATATGGACCCGCGTGTCTGAAATAAAGTTGACTTGAAATTATGGCACACATGGACACATCTGGCAATGTTGTCTGTTCTAACAGTATTACTATCATTCATCTGAATGGTCTTTTTGTGATGGCAGAGTGAAATCGAAATTAGAACGAACTTATTTTGTAATTGGCTCACATGCTGACACCATCTTGTATTTTGGGCGAATGAGACTGTAACTGAAGGAAGAGATCAGTAGGCTAACTCTTGTTTTTATTGCAATGTTCAGAGATAGTCCTAGGATGTGAATATTAATGCAGATACAATACGCACTTTTTGGATTCACCTCTCAATTAAATCCATTAAAAACAGAAGTGTAGGCCTAAATCAAATGACAAATAAAAGAATACCTCCTAGACGCACTGGCCCTGTATTCCTGATGTGACTTTTGTTTTGGCCTATATAAGGACCTCGAAATAATGTCCAATAATAGGAAGTAGGTTTAGACCTATATTTACACTTGGTTGTATTATTTTATGTTATGCAACGTGCGGACGTTTACCCATTTACAGTTTCCGCCTTATTAGCTTGAACAGAATCTACTTCATTGTAGGCCTGTCAAACACGCATTGCTGCTTTTAGGACAACACTTTAAAAATAGCTATATAATGCTCCAAAATACATTTTAAAAAGCACGCTTCTAAAATAAATGTTTGATTTTTTTGAAGTGCATCGAAACTAAAATAACCATGTTGGTATTTAAGTGACACCAGAACCAACGTGGGGTTCTCCCAAACTGTAAAAGAAGTTAGGAAACTCAGATCTCCCTTTTTAGTGGAGGTAGAATATTAAAATAACGAATGAAAACCACAGATAGGCCTATGTTGTATTCAAGTTGTAGTTTTGTAAAGTAGCCTACAACTGTTTCTCTAAAGTCTCGTGATACTCACCACGCTGCCGGAGACACAGTTAAACATGTTCACGGAGCATCATCCCCGGCCGTCCAGATGTTGGTCTCCTACAGCAGCAGCTGGAGCCGGGTGTTTGACCCCGCTGTTAGTCCACTGTGCTCCGCGTGTCAGCCCACTCGCTTCAGCACAGCTTGCCTGGTCTTTTTAAGGACTTTGTCCACTCTCCACTTGTTGTCTTGTTATTTTAAGCTGGCCAGTGTGGCCCCTCCCCCTGCGCTCGGGCCGCCCGCTGCAGCATCAGCCAAACGTGCAAGGATCAGATGGGCATGGGCCTTCTCTCTTTCTTTCTTTCTTTCTTTCTTTCTTTCTTTCTTTTCTTTCTTTCTTTCTTTCTTTCTTTCTTTCTTTCTTTCATTATCCATTCTTACCGTTCACTATTTCTTTTATCAACTTTCGTTTTCTTTTTCTTGCATTTTCTTATTGCTAATTCTTAATTTTCTTTTCTTTCTTTTTTTTTTTTTTTTTCTTTCTTTTTTTTTTTTTTTTTTCCCTAAAAAAACACCTAAAAAATAACCCGTTCTTCTATTTTTGTGCAAAATCTCAATGCATGCCCCGGATTTTGCCCAAATTTTAAATTTACAGTGGGTGAAGAAAAACAGCACATTAAGAGATTTTAATGAATCCCGCCAAGGTTTCCAAAAGCCGCTGTGTTAAAACAGTGTAAAACTGGTTTTTATCTTGTATTTAAAATTTTCTGTAAACCCTGTTTCCTGTCTATTGAAAAGCAAATTTTTGTTTCTGGATCCCCGTTTTGGTTGGGTTTTTTAACCCCTTTGTCAATTTTAAACTTCTTTTTTTTCCAAAACCATTAAAAATTTACACAAAACCCCCAAAAATTTAATAAGCGGACCCACCACCATTCTCGTGCGATACCTCCCACCATTTCACATGTCTGAACCTCAAAGAAGAGTTCTTTTCGGCATGGCGGTGGTGGAAGGTATACGACCCGCGGCCCTTTGTGGCGCGTGCCTCTTGTGCAGGCTATGGAAGAGGCATGTGATGAGATGGATGGGTGCAATTCAGGGATGGATAAGGCACTCAAGGTGCTCCCCCCTCGATGTCTGTGGGGGGGACATATTGTCTGTGATGCCGAGATGTTGTGGACCGAACCGGCTGTGCGGCAAATGGAAAAAAACTGTAAGTTATTTCTTGCTTCTTTTTTTACTGTGATATATTTTGTCTGAAATTTCTTTTTCAGTTTACTGTTTTTGTAAGAATATTTTGTTCAGTCCCATGTAAATATATCTGCAATTTTTTGCACTGACTTGTTCACTGTAGTGAAACATAAAATAATGTTTTACCAGCATGTGTGTGTATCTGCAAATATTTCTGTGCATGTGAACAATCTAAAACATATTTTAGTATTATGGCAAGGCATAGTAAAGATGAGGGTGCTTTCATTATGCCCAACAGTGTGTAGTTGGTTAGGCAAAAATCTGGTAATGTGAATGGAAGTGTGGGCATTTCATGCAAAAGTTTGATTTTGATAATGCTTGTGTGGTTTGGTTGCAGTGCTTCATTTGGCAGGATATATGAGGTGTTTTGCAGTTTGGGTGTGTGGTTTTGTGAATTGTGTTATGTATTTTGATAAAACCAGACTAGTTTGCAAAATTGTGTGTTAGCAATAGGAAAAAACTGTAATACCTTACCAGCACCCTTACACAGGATTAAGGATATTACGTGGATGCTTTAAAAACATCCATGGGTTAAGAAGGTCTGAGAGCTCTGAACAACAAACCACACACACACACACACAACACACTCACACACCACACAAAACACCACACACCCACACTGCAGACACCTGCTCCTTAATGAGAGTGGGCGGATCGTTTAGCTGTCAAACTGTTAGTGTAAGCACTGGTCAAAGAGTCAACCACAAGGAGGATTCATTTGATTTTATTCAACCTGCATCTGCCTAAAAATCAGATTCACAACAGGAAAAGGTGTGGTTAGCAGAAATACATGGTTAACATTTGTGTGTATGAAATTATACAAATATTATCCTTTTGAACCCATAATATTTCATTTAACCTTGGGTTTATTATTATTATGCAACTAAACTGGCCATTGGTGACTACTTGGCATCATTTGTGTATGTAATATGTGTGTGTTATAGAAATCCATACTACACTTGCACAGGGCAAGGACGTGTTCTAATATCATCTAAAGAGCAATGCCAAGGTAAAAATCTGATCAAATAACATCCGGTATCAAAAGGTCAGAGCCCTCTTCCACCTTTTCAACTGCACCGTGGCAAGTTTATCACCATGACGTCAGGGTTCGTGAGCGGTGGCAGTGTTTGTCGCTGGGCTTGGTTTCCCTCCTCAGCCAAAAACATCCCAGCATTCTCCAAACAAACAGTTGGTTTTGCTTTTATGCAGCAGTTGCTTTTGGTTTTGCCATGATATGCCGTGCTTATCTCACCGCTTGGAAATGTCACAGTACGGGTGTGTCGCCATACATGAATCAGTGTGGTGTGCGTGTGCGTGTGTGTGGTGTGTGTGTGTGGTGTGTGTGGGGTGTGTGTGTGTGGTGGTGTGTCGGTGTGTGTGTGTGTGTGTGTGTGGTGTGTGTGTGTGTGTGTGGTTGTGTGTGTGTGTGTGTGTGTGAAGAGAGAGAAAGAAAAGAAATAGAAGAAGAAGACGAAGAGAAAAGACCACTTTCTTTGCAAATGACATGTTTCCATTGGTTACCTGACCCAGACAGGAAGTGTAGGACATGACTGGAAGATGGTGGTCCTTTCACTCAGTTCACTGGAAACCATGCAGGCGGTTAGAATTAGGAAGGTCGATGTGAATGTGTGTTGTGTGTAAATTAAAACCAAAAAACATAGTGATAATTATAATATGAGAATCACAAACTGAAGAATGCCTTATGTTTGAAAGGTTTTGGCATTTGAAAGGTTGTACATTTTTTGGCTTCTTACACACTTAATATCCACCTTTATCCTTGTCCCTGCCCGCTCCCTCTTCCCTCTGTATTATTTTACCATGCAGTTGTATAAACAAGGACATGGGCGCCCGAGTGGCTCAGCTGGTAAAGCGGGCGCCCATACATGGAGGTTTACTCCTTGACGCAGCGGGCCCGGGTTAGACTTGAACCTGTGGCCTTTTGCTGCATGTCCTTCCCCCCCTCTCTCCCCTTTCATGTCTTCAGCTGTCCTGTCAAAAAATAAAAGGAGTTGGGTTGGGAACCGGAGGGTCGTAGGTTCAAGTCCCCATGCGGACCAAAGTATGGTGGTGGGCTGGTAGCTGGAGAGGGGCCAGTTCACATCCTGGCACTGCCAAGGTGCTCTTGAGCAACTGCTCGGGGCGCCTTTCCATGGGCAGCCCCCCCCACTCTGACATCTCTCCATTAGTGCATGTACAGGTACTGAGCATGTGTGTGTAATTCAGGCCTGTGTGTAACAACAACAGAGTGAAAACATTGTAATTTCCCCTTGTAGGATTAATAAAGTATACATTATTATTATTATTATTAATATTAACATTGTCACATTTTGCCTGTTTTAGACATTACAGCCGCACTTTCTGTTTCACATGAAGAGCACAGAATCATAAGAAATTAGCACACATTACTTTATTAATAACCCTAACCTGATACACAATCAGACTACACTGATTCTGTAACCAGCCAATGAGATCCTTCCTTGCAGGTATCACATGAGCTTGTTTCTCCGTCTCTCCCCATAGTGGTGAAGGTTTCGCCCCCATCATCTCAAGCTCTTCTTTAATCCTGAGCTACAGTACCCCATCACCAGGACAACCAAAATAAACAGCGGGATTCTGGGTACTGTATTGCCGTAACAACAAGGAACAAGGAGGCGGGGCCGGGTGGAACCAGAGCAGTGCCACATCTGGGTTTTATTAGCATCTCAGGCCAATGACAGATGACTTGTATTCTGCCTGGCGTCACAACGTGAAGCTGGATGGCGGTCTACTCTGACAGAGAAGGAAATGACATCATCAAGGAAAGCTGATGTTTCCTGGGCCTCAGGGAGCCATTTCTGGACTTGCAGGGATTTAGTTTAGGTGATTTTTATTATTTCAATAACTGATACAGTAGTGACAGTCGTTCTGTGGTCCCTAGCCGTCTGTGTGAGCTCACCAAGGTTGAAGTGTGTGTTTGTGTGTGTTCTCCTGTTTTTTAAAGACCAATTGTCCACTCAGTGTTGGTTATCAGAACAACACGGCAAACAGGTGAATGCATTCCTCTTTGTGTTTCCATGCTCTATAGCTATTTTCACACATGAAATATTTACCATTGATTTCATCAACTGTATCTGTTATCCAAAAGAAGTTTACGATGATCCGTCCTGCTTTGTAGATTCTTCTTCCTCTTCTTCTCCTTCTCTTTTTAAATCATGTCTTCCACTGACCTCTTCTCTGCTGTTTATTGGTATAATTGGCTCTCTGATGCTCTCAAGTGGTACAGAGCAGATGGATGGAAAGAGTAACGAAGGAAGAGAAAGAAGAGGAGGGTAAAGGAGGCACTTGCTCTTTAACCCTGTCTTCTAGAGTCATGAGGACATGGTTAAGTGGGTGGTAGAAATAAACCAATCAGCAGTAGGCTGAGGAAGATGATGTGGGGGATACAACATCTAAAGTTCAAAGGTCAAAGCAAGCTCGTTACGCGGTAACCAATGTCTTCTGCTCTGTTAAATAGCTGTGTGTTTGTGATATCACCCTCTTGAAAATCTGTTGTGTTTTCTTTACTTGTCATCTGCAGTCCAAACTGGATCTCCGCTTCAGTCAATGGATTTCACAAAGGTCCCTCACTGTTCCTAAAGAAAACAGGGTTTTGTCCTCAGAGGCTAGCTGGCGTGCTATAGGCCTCGGCTGAGATTACTGTGGTCAGTGGGAACCGCTGGATTTCAGCGGTTTTTATTGCAACACAAATGGCCAGTGTGTTTGATGTAGGCACTCAAATATTGATGAATTATGAATGATGCTGTCATTAGTCTGGTGAAGTGCACGGCATTTTCATTGTTTTTACAATATCCTCATATAAGAAAGGATCTGCAAGATAAAGGTTCTTGCCGTCAGACTGCCGTTTTGACAATTTGGTCGTCACCATGATGTTTTCTTCAAAACTTAGATGTGACCAAATTATTTTTTTTTAAAGTCCTTTTATTGGTATTTTAGAAGGCAAACATATTGCATAAAAATTCTATAAAATGTAACAGAAATGATTTTACAAAAACATTTCCATACACAGACACAAACACAACAGGTCCTGTACAAAAGATAATCAGATTGGATAATCCTCAGAGTACAAAGCTGCTCCACATACTTGTTGTATTATCATATCACACCTTGTGTAGTTATTAGAGCTAAGAGTTAAGGTAAAAGCCACGGGCATATTTATTGCCTAGCTACTACATCAATGAAGGGTAACTAAGTCTTATGAAATGTTTCAGTGGAACCATGCAATGTATATCTGGGTTTTCCAGTTTTAGGTGCTGCACGACGTCTTTGAGCCAAATAGTGAAAGTGGGAGGTTGTGCTCATTTCCATTTCAATAGAATTAATCTGCGCGCTAGAAGGGTTATGGGGCTTGTTGCAGAGAGTGGGTCCTGTAAGAGAGCTGTCCTCTCTCGGTACACCAAATACAGCAAACACTGGGTTAGGTTTAACCGTGTGTCACAGAATATCAGATTTCAGTTTTACCCTTCTGAAGCGGGCCATCCAGTGGAGAGTTTTTTTTTTTAGCGGGTAAACGCAGACCTCTGGGTCTCTAAACAGATTCTGACACCAGTGAGTCTCCTGAGTCCACAAGCCAAGACACAAAGAAGATGTCTGCAGCAACATGAGAAAGGTCCTGTTAGATAAATGAAAAAAAAAGAATCCCTGCTGGTGGTTGGGACACCTCCAACACGTGAGTGGAGGAAGTGCTAGCCCTGGCCGGGTGCGAACGCACCCTCACACCCCCTGACACTCAGCCAGTGGACGTATACATTTAGAGGATGGATCTTTTCCAGCATGTCATGCCAATGACCTTTCCCGAATGCAGTCATCAACTAGTAAATTATTAAATGAAATTCTGTGACCACTTGTTTAGAGCAACCCACACCATCAGAGGATGAGTGTCAAAGCGCCAAGATCCAGTTTTCTTTTTTAATGCAAGCCCACACACAGGGGACGTAAGAATACGCCACCAACCTTGACACCCATCAACTCTCCAGATGTGCAGCACTTTTATCACATGGCTCCTCACCCTGACTACATTTTCTGCCGGTCCCGCTGGTAACGCAGCAGTGTGTTGCACTTAAAGAGTGTTTCTAATTGGAAACAATCTGCTCTTACCCAATAAATTAATTGATCATTTTCCCCTCGTTGAAATTTGTTTGCCTCGGAATTTGTCCATGATTTGACTCCTTACTTAATTTATGTTAATCATTGAATTTATTTGTCAATCATTTACTCACATGTAAATGCCGTTGCTAATACATGATGCAGCAAACTAAGTCTTACGTGAGAGTTTTTCTCTGTTTCAAGACATTTTGTTCAAGGAAAACTCTAAGCAACAGAGGTTTTCTCAACTCTCTTTCCAAAATAAGTCTTGAGGCTATACTTTGGTGCTGAGTGATAGAGCCACAGCTTCAAAGCTCTGTCTGTCAGTTGGTTGGCTAGCACAGCTAAAAGAAAAAATCAGACTCCAAACTCACTAAAAGGGCTGTTGTTGGTGTTGACAGACCACTTTCATCCCATTTCTGTATTCCTCTACTGGCACACGCAGAGACGTTACAATAAATCCGAGAACTAGGGGCAAAAAAATTCCACTAAATGTCTGTGTATGTTGGCCAGCATGTTTGGTACCCATCAAGATACTTCCTACCTTTGTCTTTCTTGTGTTACAAAACATGTGTTTTGAGTGAGTGTACTCTACAAAAGCCACAGAAAGTACTTTTTCAACATGTCAATGTGCAAAACTGAGTCTTCTGTCTATGGTATTCAGAGGCATACAGTCAACCTAAAAGACCAGTATATACTCCTGAGTTGGTGTCCTTTAATTCAATACCGTTTAGGCACTGACCGAATTGCCTCCTTAGTATTGCGTATCCAAAAATGCCTCGATTTAAGGAGTAAATCTCATCAGCGGTAGTGAGCCACTAACATGCAGCATGCTTCCACCAAGATCTAGTAATACTAGTGACTGGCTGTCTAAAACTCTACATTACGCACAGAGACGGGGCTCCTGTAGTAGAAGGTATAAAAAAAATGAAAAGATTTGTCCTGTGATGTGTGATCTATTTCATTTTTGTATAATATGTCACAAGAGGTATTGTTTAGGAACTGGTATCAAAGTCACCGTGTTGATACCGCTGTCAAATGATGTTGATACCCAGCCCTAATAGCCAGTCACTAGTTTGTCTCAATTGTCTAAAAAAATCTACCCTTCCTTTAATGGCACTGTAATGCATTATGATTTCTGTTTGTCATGCTCCTGGTCCCAGACTCTCCCATCCCTTTGCAGCGTACTCATGAGTAGCACATTGTCACCTGTCTTGGTAACGCCAGGAATCTGTCAGCTGTGAACAAAGACTTTGACAGATCCTGTTCCATGTATCCACAGTTGAGGTGGGAGCCCTGGCTTGTTTTTCATAGTATTCCCACCATCATCAGCTTCTTTTTGAGGAGCTCCTGTCCCAACGTGTGAGAAGTTACAAAGAGATCACATATGATGTTGTGACCACAGAATGCCTGCGTCATGTCCAAGACAACCCACATCCCTTGGTTTTTCTCATGCGGCTTTTGATTTCCCTGTATAGACTTGCAAGTCCAATGCATATGAGGAAGCAGCAACAAAGGCAGCCCAGATCTAGATTCTATATTTTGCAAGTTTAAGGGAAATTTCAGCAGCCCCGTAGGGGAAAGGCCCCATAAAAAGTCAAATGGGCCCGGGGTTTTAAAGCGGGGAAGGCGGTCCAAAAACCCCCGTACCCCACAATACCCCACTTAGATAGCTTTCCCTTTTGCCGAGCGGTTTGGGCCTTTGGGACAATCGGACAATTCTGGAACCGTGTCGGCCTTGGTTTTTACCCTTTTCATTTTTGGGGCCTACATGTCTAATTCCTGGGCAAAAGGCCATTCTTTTACCATTTTTTGCACATAATTCTCTCTCTGTAGGGTGCCTAGGGCGGCTCCAAAAGATCTGTCTCCTTCAAAAATGAATCCTAAGCCCCCAGAGCAGAAAAACTCCACCCTCTGACGTTATGTGAAGGATCACACATTTAAAATTTTGGGCTCTCCCCAATTTTGGGTGGAGAATGAAAAAATTTAATGCCTAGAATGTTTAAATAACATTTTACGGTTTTTCCTAAAAAAATTTTTAATTCGATACACTAAAGAGGGTACAGACGGTAATGCAAATGGGTTGTCTTACAATGTTCTTCACAGAAGATGAGTCAAGACAAATCATTTTTAGGTTGAAGAATTATTTAATTATACAATATTTATTTTAGTGAACACTGATTAAGGATCCCACAGGCTTATCTCGATCTGCACATTCATACTTCACATAAGTCCTGTCACAATGGAAAAGTCCTCTTTATTGCAACTTATTTTTTGCTATTATTACTAACATTATCAGTTTGGACAACATTGTGGTCCACAAAGTGATTGCTGAGCACTGGGATCACAGTGACAACCTGAGACAAAACAGTGTCCTACATTAACGGTTGGTCTGAGGGCAAAATGTAGTTGTGCTTTTACTGGCCTATTCAGGTAGGCCATAAATCATCAAATAAAAGTATTTTCAAGCATTTTGAAGTGACTAAATGTAACTTTTTAATGTTTCAGAAAAAGTATCATTTTTTTTAATCTTATGATCTTAAATGACCTGTAACAGCAAACGAGACTAAGATCGCCTGTGACCCAGCAGTGGTAGTGAGTGTGCAGGTAAAAGATACCTTTATATAGGCCTAAATTCTTTATATAGGCCTAATTATATTTTTATTTTATTTTAGAAGTCATCTGTTATAGTCATGGCTGATACTGGGGCAGGGTCATCACAAAAAAAGGAAGATCAACAAAGAACTACAAACAAAAAAGGGAAAGTGACAAGCGAAATTGCGAGTCAATCTCAGTCAGGCTTTTAACAGATGGAGACAATTACGGGACTGTAAATAATTTAAAACCACCCCGCAGCACTTTTGTTTTTGCACCCATTTTTCATGAGCTGAACTCAAAGATCTAAAGGCTTATTTCTCTCAAACATTGTTCACAAATCTGTCTAAATCTGTGTTAGTGACCACTTCTCCTTTGTCGAGATAAAATAATCCATCCACCTCACAGGTGTGGCATATCAAGATGCTGATTAGACAGCGTTCTTGTTGCACAGGTGTGCCTTAGGCTGGCCTCAATAAAAGACCACTCTAAAATGTGCAGTTTTATCACACAGCAAGATGCTACAGATGTCAAAGTTTTGAGGAACGTGCAATTTGGGGGCTGACCCACAAGGAAAGTGGACCCGAGCTTTTGCCCCTGAATTTAAGTTTTTTCTCCTTCCCTGCCGTCCGGAAAAAGGGGTTTCAAGAAATTGGCAAATCCCTCCACACAACCGAGACCACATGTAAACACCCGAAACCCCGGATTTCCACACCAGCCTTCACCTGAACCCGCCACCTGGACCGCTGCTGCAACAACTTTTTGCAAAAACCCAAAAAAAATTTTTGAAAAACCCCGTCAGAAACTTTTCTCAGGAACTTTTGCATTTTTTCGTCTTCCTCATTAGCCACTTCAAAATTTTAAAACTTTTGTTTCAGGGTTTTTCCTTTCCTTTTTGAAAAGAAAATTCTTCATTTGTTCCCCAGGTTTGGATGTTGGAAAAACAAAATTAGAGAAACAAAGCTGGTCTGTCAGTCGGGCGAACACTGTTAAAAACCAAAAAGGGTTTGACTCACTTCTGTTATTTTGAAAACTTTTAAACTTTAAACTGCCGGGCACTCCAGGGCCACCAGTTTATCACATATCATAATCACAACAACCATTTTTTGTTCTAAAAGGGGCTTTAAAACTAAAGTTAAAAAGGGGAAAAATTTTTTGGGGTCTTTTTTTCTATTGCTTTATTCCTTTTTTCATTAAAACCTTTTTAAACCCATTTTTTTACACCTCCTTGCCTTTTTCAATCTGCGTCCAGTTTTTCCCTTTCCCTTCCCTTTTTTTTCCCCACTTCTCTCTTTGAAAACCCCTTTTAAAGTTTTTTTTACTTAAATTTTTCTCTTCCCATTGGGTCTCCCCCCTTTTTTAAAACCCCCTCCACTTCCCTCCTGGTTCTTTTTCATGTCTCTGTTTTTTCCCGCCTTTTTGAAAAACCCCCCCTCTTCACATCTTTTTCCCCATTTTTATCCCGTTTCCAAAACCGTTCCCGCCCCCTTGCACAGCAGAGTCACGCTATTGGAGGAAATGGGTGAATAGTGGCTGCTGAGTGACAGGTTATTCTGGGCCGCCTGTGGAGGTAAACATAGCGAGGTAATGGAGGTAAACGTCCGGTTAGTTGGCTGGTTGGTACACAAACAATGGGCCAGTAGGTTCTGGCTCCTTCATGTTCACCCAAACTATATGAAGCTTGTCTCTATTATTATGTCTGTGTACAAGCACCTAACCATGTGTTCACACCTTAACCAACCTTGTTGATGGCTTACTTTGTTCTTACTCCAATCTGACAATTGATTTGCTGGAATGGTCTACAGCTACACAATTCCACATTCTGACTTATTTCTTAAAATTAAAATTTGGTTCCATTATTACGCCAATATTTAAATTCAGCAATTATATCAATTTTTTTACCTTTGATGAGAATGTCAACATTAGCAGGCAGTAGGACTTAGGAGGAAAGTGATGGCAGAACTTTATAAAGTTCAAAAGGCAGTTAGAGTACAGTGAAGGAAATAAGGAAGACAAAGAGTACCAGCCGCCACTAACTGGAATAGAGTGTGGATTTGGAAATGCACATGTGTGGAACGCATATCTGATACAAGTCCGTTGACGCTGAACGCAATCAATGTTTTGGAGCCTTAAAAAATCATTGATCAAGCCACTGTATGATCCTTTCTATGGCCTATGTTAGCTTCTCAGCTGCTAACTCAGATGTTTTTGCATGTGTTCATTTAATAATGTCATCAGCAAACATTTGCATGTCAGTGACACTGTTGTGGAAGATCATTAAAACTGTATATACTAAATAATAGGGGGCCTGACATCGATCCTTGAGGCATCCCCATTGTACACTTCATATTACTGGACAGTGCATAATTAACTTTAACACATTGCATCCTATAAGATAAAAATTAAGAAATCTACATCAGTAGTTAAATGCTTTTAATGTTCGAAAGTAGGAAGTAAAGAGGAGCTTTACCTACAAATTTGTGAATCTATCTAAAATTGCTTAAATCTCAAATAGCTTAACCCTCATGTTGTCTTTGGGTAAAATTTGACCCGTTTTCAAAGTTGTTGTTTTTTATATCCAAAATAAAGGAAGTCAAAATAAAGGGTGAAAAAAGTTGAAAAAGGCGGCAAAGTCAATGAAAAAAAATCAAAAAATACAAAAACGTCATAAAAAAACTTTGTAAAAAGCAACCAAAACGTTAAGATAAAGGGAAAAAGGCCAACACAAGGGTTAAAATGTGGGTTTTAATGTGGGAATTTTTTTAAAGACAATTTCAAACCTGCATTTTTCAGACTCTCGTCATGTCTGTCTGCCTGTCATCCAGTCAGTAATAGAACAGCGAAAACAGAGACATGTACTGTATTTAAAGTAAAATGCTTATTCATCTTAAAAGGCAGTAACAACATATTTTCCAGCAGTTATACGTTATAAGTCATACAGTTATATGTCTAGTTTTCTGCTAATAAAGAATCATGGCTTCTGTCCCCTTTGACTATTGTAATCCGTAGTGTTGGTTTTTAATGAAATTGGAACTTATAATAATTAGCTACATCGCCTAAATTAGTGTCACCAAAATGTCTAATGTGTAAACTGTTAATGTAATTTAGAGTAAATGTAATTTGGAATTATAGCCTCCACAATTTCGAAGGGAATGCTGTTATTTTCTCAGTTGGTTAATATTACTTTCTAGAATTGCATTATAAACTCTCGTGAAACATTGATACAAAAAAAATAGAGATACATTGACACTATCAATCTAAATTGAAACTGACATCAATATCCTGTCTCTGTCTGGTGGTGTTGGACCAAGTGGGACACACAAACACACACACACAGAAGAGAGAGAGAGAGAGGAGAGAGAGAGGAGAGGAGAGATGAGAGAAGAGAGGAGAGAGAGGAGAGAGAGAAAAGGCAGGATTGTAACTCAGTAATTTATTCCACATTGTTGGCCAATACAAACCAACTCCTAACATACACTGTCTGACCCAGACATGCAACAAGTCTATGTGATCTTACAGACACAAACACATACATACACACACACACACACAACACCACACACACACCACACACACACACACACACCACACACACACCACACACACACCACACAGGCCACATTAGAAATAAATCCTTGCAATCAGTGGGTGTATGTTAAAAGATGGCGTCACGGCAGTTCATTTCGTTACAGTGATCTAACTATCAATTAAGACAACCACTCAAAATGATAATGTAGCCCACTAGAAAAATTATGGAAACAAATATATGCATGTAGATAACCTATATAGTAGACCGTTAATAAAGGCTACAATAAGTACCTGTTGCATTACTCTTAATGCATGGCTGTATGAAGACAGAAACAATATTCCATGTTTAAATCATGACAGTTTCAAGATACCGAGATTCATTGTCACCAATTAGTGTGGAGCATAAACCAATTAAACTATGGATCTATCTACGGATGTCATATTTCATCATCATTCTTTACAGTTACGTACTACTGTTTATCCAACACTGATTCTATGGTCCTGTGTCCCACCTTCACTGCAAGACTATTTACAGTATACACTGTGTGCATGCAAGCCCTTGGAACTGCCCATCCAAGTCTGCCAACTCGTTACTGATGATTGAGATATATACTTTATATATAAAGTGCTATAGACTGTATATATGTGTACTCGTAGCACATTGTTCGCCGCATTTGATGTTTTACAGCACTGTCTTTTCTTTTCTATTTCCTAGCTAATTGTTTAGCTTTGATTCAAATAAACCATGTTGTGATTGTACTGTATTGTTTTTCATCAATACATTTCAGATTGTGTTCAAGGATAGCACTGTGTCTGTAGAATTCTCTCTACTACGGCAGTGCTTTTACAAGGATGTATTTTCATCCAGCACCATAATGAAACATGTATCGCCTATTGTGTGATACAATATTTAATGATTGTACGAACAATGACACTGTGAAACAATGGGCAGCTTGTGTGCGGGTGATCTAAAGTAACGTTTCAGTGGTATTTTACAGTAAATTAGTTTTTTGAACCAATGATTGTGTAAGTGCAAGATTTCTTTAAAGATATGAATGCACAATGCAATGGATAGCCTGGATGGATAGCCTGGATGGATAGCCTGGATGGATAGCCTGGATGGATAGCCTGGATGGATGGCCTGGATGGATAGCCTGGATGGATAGCCTGGATGGATAGCCTGGATGGATGGCCTGGATGGATAGCCTGTGTTACAAGTAATGACCGTTTTGCATTTTGTGTCCAGAGTTTTGAAAAATGACATCAAGGTTCTGAAATTGGTAGCAAAGGGATTGTAAAAAAAATTTAGGGCTGTAAAATAAAATAAAAAATATGGCTAATGCTGCTGTCATGTTTAGACAACCAAACATATCCTGGGTTCAGAGAAAGAGAGGAGAGGGAGAGCAGGGAAGTAAGGAGAGACCTCGGGACCCTCTTTTGGGGTGTTTACATAGTGGAGGTAGGATATCTGCACATGATGAATCATTACAGACCTTTTTGGTGTGTGGGTGTGTGTTGTGTGTGTGTGTGTTGGGGTGTGTGTGGTGTGTGTGTGTGTGTGTGTGTGGTGTGTGTGTGGGGGGTGGTATGTGTTTAGTTACCTAAAAATAAGGTAAATAAGGTAAAAAAAAAATTGCTTTAACCTCCAATCTGTTTGGGAAACAAAACACAGAACGTGACTATTTTTAATCAAAACTCTGCTATGTAGGGAAAGCAGAAATAAACTATTAACGGTGTGCTAAGACTAAAACAAAATGTAACATAAAAATATGAAATTACAAAGTATACCCAGTTCAAGATGAGACAATTAGCTCTGTTACTCTCTACAACTGGTTAGGATATAGCATGATGAGGTTTCCCCGATCCACTGCTGAACGTGGGAGGATGATAGTGGGTTCAGCATTTCAGAAAAAAAGATCAGCAGGAAAATCTCCAAGTCCTGAGGGGTTCCTTTAGACTGCATTTATGAACCATTCCATGTAAACAACTAAATACAGTCAGATGTAAAAACACAGGATATAGCCTTAGTTCCTGTGGCTGCACAATACTACAGTAAATATCACACCACACAAAACCCCACACACACAAAACACCACACACACACACTCACCACACAAACACAAAACACAGACTCACCTTCAGCAGCGCTGCCTCTAAGCAAGCAATTACATTGGTCACACTCATGTCTGTCGTTTAGTGTGTGTGTGTGTGGGGTTTTGTGTGGTGGTGTGTGGTTGTGTGGTGTGTGGGGCCCCGCCCTCCCTTTGGTCTTGCCTGCTCCTTTTTTACCTTTTTTTTTCCTTTTGCTAAACACTAGGCATATAGCACAAACTTTAAAAATGACGAAAGAAAAAACCTCTTTAAAGTCTCCAAAATCAAACACTTTGCTTCACACTTTTTTGCTTTTAAAAATGGACTTTCAAAAGATGAACACAGTTTCGGCACAACACACAGAAAAAAAGGGTTTTTCCCTTTTAAAAAATGCCTTCACAAGAAATTACCTAGATTGAAAATTATGGCCTTTGGGCCCAAAACCCCTCAATGTTAATGTTGCACTTAAACGAAGTAAGCATATAAAAATTTAAGGGGAGCACCTTTTTTGCAAGCCCCCGCGAAAAATTTTCATAGGAACATCCCCCGTAAAAGTCCCATGAAAAAAATTTAAAGTTTTAGCACTTTCTGCCCAATTAAAGTCGGGAAACAATACGAATTTTAAATATCTCCCTGTTAATGTGACTGAACGTTACTGTAAATTTTTGGTTTTCGAATGATTGACAAAACCCGTCAGCTCTCTAAAACTAAAAAAGTGCTGTGTTTGCGGACAAGAGCCCCAAAGGGAACGATTGCAACCTTTTGGGAAAACCCCCTCAGCCTTGTCTAGTTTTACTTGGACCCTTCCATTTTCTTGTTGGGGTGGGCTTCCCCTGCTGATAGGGGGGTCCCGGGGGGGGGACGTTGGCATTGGTTCGCATTTTGGATCCTTGAAGTCCAGGGAAGTTTTTTTCTATGGGTTTCATTTAGTTTGTTGTCTGGGTTTTTTTCCCTTTTTTCTTATGCCGGCTTCTTTCAATGCTTGTTTTTGTTTGGTGTTTTTGGTGTCTTTTTTTCGTGTGTTTTGTGGCTTGGGCATCGTTTCTCCCTGGTTTTTGTCAATTCCCCCCCTTCCGTATTTCCTCTCTTTTTTTGAGTGAAAATTTGACTCAAGGAAGGATTTTGGGAGAGGGGCATGTGCCTTTTGTCGGCGTGGTAGTGTTTGTGTGTTGTCATTGGACCAAAGTTTTGCATTTTTGTTTTGGCTCTTTGAAAAAAGTGTATCACAAAAAAAACAACGGAAGACCCAGCTGTGCAGCAAGATGCTGCCTAATGATGTTTCGGGCCTTTTTTAACATATATTTTTTTCTTTCATACACAGATACTCAACACAGTTCTGAACTTTTTTTGTGTAACAATCTGAAAGTGTTCTTTATCAACCTTCACATGCATAAAAACAAGAGCATAATTTCCTGGCCTGTGTTTTTCTTCCATAAAGTCAGTGAAAGTCTTTGAAGCCTAGGATAATGTTTCCTTTTTCCCCCACAATGCATTATTGTTGGTCCAAAACTCATACATTTCCATGTCACATCTAGGCGGAAATTTTACATTTGTCACACTCATGTCTGTCTGTCAGTGTGTGTGTGTTTGTGTGTGTGTGTGTGTGTGTGTGTGTGTCCTTTGGATACCATTTGCTCTCTACTTAAAGTAATGTAAAGAGTAAAAAGGTGCTGAAAAGCAAAGAGAAACAACAATGAAGCATGCATCACCCAGAGGCTTACTCATACAAATATGGAAGTGGAAGAGGAAACCAGAATGAATAGAATGACGAAAGAAAGAGAGAGTAAGAGGCTGCAAGGAAAGGAATGTGAGTAAGTGAGTGAGTTACTGAGCTCAAACTAACCAAAAAAACGTGTCTGAATCTTTTCCCATTTGCACTATAGATCTATGAGAATATATTAATGGAGAACAACAATGGACAGATGCAGCATGTAAAGCATGAAGGGCTCAAACACTTTCCAGTGCATTCCTTTGTTTATTTGAGCAGCTTTGATTATCAAGTGAAGTATTTGGAATACTGTGTGGAACTCCTTTTCTACGAGCATCATTGTTAATGTCAACATTGAGAGATGTGTACCACAGCATTCCTTGGCTGCACAACTTCTCCTATTTGGGTGAATGCATTTGGAAAACGAGAGTGGGCAGTGATGTAAGAGATGTATGTGGTCCCATTGTTGTGCAGCCATGCTTTAGAAATAATCTGAATGGGCAGTCCCACAACAAATCATTAAGAGGAGCCTTTTGGCCCCAAGCACAGTTGGAAAGTAACATTAATTTAAGTACTGCAACTAACCCTAATACTCTCCTGGTCGTACTGTGAAGGTATATAATGGACATTATGTAAGGGTTAAGTACAGTTTATAAACATGCTAAAGGACCTTCCTTGAGTTTTTCAATTTTTCTGCTACTTCAGGCCACTTCTACTCCACTACATCTCAGAGGGAAGTGTGCTACTAATGGCACTACATTGCTATTCCATTTGGGGTTAAACGCTTACTTTGCAGGCGATTGGACCTTAAACAACACGTGGTTAGCAACAATTGTTAAAAAATGGATCCACTTCCCAGCCTTTCTGGCTTGTGGCCCCTTTCAAAATAGCAGTGTGCATTTGGGGCCCTTCATCAATTTATAAGTCAATCAGAGTCTAAACTTCTCAGATACAATTGAAATAATGGAGGCCCAGAAAGGTCAAATGAGCCCACATTTCACAAATAAAAGTAAAAGATCTATATAAATCTGTGCAGCAGGACTTTTTCGTCTTTCCTACCCCATTTATGATCTAACCCCTTAGACGTGACCCTTTGGAGAGGCCCGACTCTTAAATTGGACTAAACCACATAACTGTAAATAAAGTAGTTAAAACTGGTAAAAACAGTAAAACCTAATTATGGTATATGTTAATGGTATCAATACATTTCTGTGCTGTAACGTATAAGTAAGATTCGTAATGCGAGACTTTTACTTGTAATGGAGTATTTTTTATATTGTTGCACTTGTGATATGACTTAAGGAATCTGAGTACTGTAGCTTCAGTAGAGTTTATTCTCAGATTGCTTTACTGTAATCAGAGTGATTGCTGAAAGAAAGTTGTATATAGAAATGTTTGGCCACTGGATGGTGCTGTATGTCCATGTTATATCTGCCCTGTTTGGATCCATCCGGCTGTCTTGTACACCGTCTGTTTTTGTTTTTAAAGGAGCAGCATGAATCAGATTTTACTGTTTAATCTGTGCTATCAGAACTAGTCACATACTCAACAGTGTGTGTGTGTGTGTGTGTGTGTGTGTGGTGTGTGTGTGTGTGTGTGTGTGTGTGCGTGTGTGTGTGGTGTGTGTGTGTGTGTGACACAGGTTACATGAGGTAAACTGATAACGTTCAAGGCACTGACTTGTATCAAGTTGTTTTGAATGTAGTTCATTAATAATGTATATAATGATAAATTTTCATAGCTATATACTATATTAGTTAGTAGTACTAGTTTATTTTGCATCACTGCATTAAGAAAAACAACAACAACAAACAGCAGGAACAGGCTGAAGTTCTGGATGTAACACCGCTGCTGTGAGCAAAGTATAGTAAGACCTATTCCTCGTCTCTTTCTTCTGTTATTCTTTCTTCCTCTATCACCTCTTCATCTCATCCTTTCCATGATTTATTCACACTACATGTAAAACACTACTAAGCTTCACTTACTCAGCATCCAGAGCTGACATGACCTTTTGTTCTTTTACACGAGAGACAATTAGTTATCGTGTTGTGTTTTTGCTTCATGCATGGAAGTGCAGTGTCGAGGGTTAGATACAGTGCAAATATACTGTAAAAGTGACAACATTACTCCTACTTTCTACTCCAGCCTCCATCACCATAGCATCCTTCCCACTGTCTGCCTCACCCTTCCTCCCCCATGCCTTGCTAACATCACTTCCCCAACCCCCTACCCCTCTAAACCAGACACCCCCTGTGCAGCCTCGCCCCAAATCCCCCTAAAACCTAAAACTCTCTCTTCCAAATCTCCTCTCTCCCAGGGATTCTCCTTCCCCGCCCGCAAACCCTTCAATGCTGCCAATCACTAAATAAATCAACCTCCATCATTAACTTTTAGATATTTTTAATTTCCTGATTGGGTCTATGCTGCTGCTTGCTTGCATAAACCCAATCATGAACGAGTGCAAGCGTGTGTGTGTGTGTGTGTGTGTGTGTGTGTGTGTGTGTGTGTGTGTGTGTGTGAGAGTTTGATTGTGTGAACAAGTGTCAACATGGCATATCCAGTGTATCAGTGTGTCAATCCCTCAGCAAAGCCTCGGCTCGGCAGGGGTTCACTCCTTATTTAGGTCATCGGATGGTAAAAGAGTTAAACTCCTCTGGATTGGTCCAGACTAAAAACGAATGGGTTCGACTCCACCAACTGGTCTGTGTGGCCCAAATTCTGCCCGGCACTCACATACAAAAGTGGTGCTAATCCTAACCACATTGTTTAATGTTTATCATTTATTGCAAAGGGGTCTACAAATGTTGGCAGTACCATGCAGAATTATTAAATCATTATTTATCAATCTATGAACTATATTAGTTGTAAGTAGTTCCACCAAAGAGAGATTTTCTCTCTAAACCTCTCAAAGAATTTCATTTAACTGTTTGAGATTGAGTTCAAATTATCCAATACTTCACCGTACAAAAGTACCAAAATGTGCCATGATTTTACTTTTTCTTTTTTCATCTCCCAATAGTAATGTCATGACCCCTTGAAGCTCAAGAACACAACGAAGTTGAAAAAAGGAGTCCAGCTCAGGAAATGGGACCACGTGAGAGGCATGTGAATGCAGAAGAGATTTGGGTTTGTCATGCTAGTGTGGCGGTTGATGTTGAGCCGTTAGCCTGCAGCAGAGATGGAGAACGGGCTTCAGAGGTCTGGCGAGCTCACTTCTTTTTAACTTCACACCGGGTTTTTTTTCATTATCAAACTTGTAGTCTTCAACCCCGACTCATGCTGACTCAATCACTTTAGGCCATTTATCAGATTTCACAGAGTGGTGGTATGACAGCGGTAATGGATGAGATAATTACTGACTGCACAGTGTCTGTCACACAGTAGGAAGACTCACTTTGTTTTAAATTTTTTTTTTAGGACGGGGAGGTTTTCTAGAAAAGGTGTACGGTGATAAGAGGAATGGAAAAGAGTGAGCAGGAATGATACGGCATGAGAGGAGCAAAAAGATGACACAAGATACATGCAAAGATGCTGATGATAGAAGGAGAGAGAGAGAGAGAGAGAGAGAGAAGGGAGAGAGAGAGAGAGAGAGAGAGAGAGAGAGAGAGAGAGAGAGAGAGAGAGAGAGAGAAAGATGATGCATGCAGGATATTACATAACACTCTGTCAGACCAGGAGAGAATCAGGGAGGAAAGGAGGGAAGAGAAGAAGAAGAGTTGATGGGATGAGAGCATAAATGGAGGAGAGGTCAGGCAGTGACGCAGTCTGTGAATGATGAGAAACCATCCTGACTCTTCCTCTGCATGAACCTGATGAAGATGACAGCCTCACTGCCACGCCCTCTGGTTTGAGTCGTTGAGAGATGCTGCTGCTGCTGCCCCGGACCTCTAGAAAAAGAAATCAGACACACCACAGATGAATGAAGATTCAGTTTACAACAGGCCTAGGTTAACTTGGCCTTAGTCTATATCCACAACTTCCGGGATTTCTCCGATGCTGTCAGAAATTCCGGATTTCACTCTTTTTGTCCGGATGTCCGTTACCTTCCGCTTTCTTTGTGTTGTCATTTTAAACTCCGGTGGATTTGTGAGGATTACCTGCTCCTCAGATCTCTGCAGGGTAAATCCAGACAGCTAGCCAAACTATCTGTCCAATCGGAGTTTTCTGTTGTACGACTAAAACAACCTTTTAACATACACATGTTCCACCAAAACAAGTTCCTTCCCAAGGCTTTTTTGCAGTGGCACCGTGGCTCCGTCCGGCTCTAAGCGCCCCCCCAAGACAATTGTGATTGGTCGTTAGAAATTCCAATAAACCAGAGCACCATGGAGTAAAGCAAAGGCTATCTTACTGAACACAGCAGTGAGCAGCCTGCCTGCTGGCTCCATGAGTGCCATCTAGTGTTGTCAGTAAACACAACTAACGGTTCATGAAGCTTCATTTGGACATTACGGCGATGGGATAAGTAGTTCCTTCACTATTAAATGAATGTACGTACACAGTCTTGTACCTTTGACATTTTTTTGAATTTTCTGTTCGTTTTTCTGCTCAAAATTATTGTTCTATATGCTTATGAGTCATATAGAGCATGGTCTAAAACTCTTTATATACACATTTTTCCAGACGTCAAAAGGAGAAATGAATGGTAAATTTACCAGCCCCTCTCAGAGGAGGGGCGGGACTGTTGAGCTCTATAAGTCGTCTGTTTAAGCAGTGACAACTCTTATTTACAGAACGTTTATAATGGCGGCGCCCTCTAGTGGCTTACCTAAAATTACACATAATGGTGATGGGTGAGGAGGGGTCAAACAAACACGGGACCTTCACCAAGTAGACCAGGATTTGTTTCCCATTTGTAAATAAAAGTTAATGGGGCATTTTTGTTTACTTTGTGGAACAAACTAAACTATGGCTCGTTCTGTGTTACCTGCATAACTGGAAGTTAAGTAACGTGGGTCTTATTTCCTAATGAGTCAAATTAGAGGGTAGGAATAAACAACCTATATTGCGAATGGTTTGAAGGACTTGTTGTAAATAATGGGTATACTGTAACATGAAAGATAGATTTATAAGCCAGAGGCACCAACAGGTGCTGACACATGCAGGCTAGAAATGAAATCCTGACTACGTGAAAAGTTGGACCTTTTTTTTTCCCCCTTTCCCGTTCCCCCGGGTTTTGGTTTGGGGGGGTTTGTTGGGGCCCAAGGGGCCCCCCCAAGCAATTGGGGTTGGGGTTGTTTTTAAAAGGAAAATTTTGGGGGGTCCTTTTCCGGGTGGAGGCCCCGCGGTCCGGGGGGAAAGGTTGGAAAAATCGGGGGGGGTTTTTGGTTTGGGGGGGGGGGTAAGTAGTCCCCACAAAATTTGTGTCCTCGGAATTTCATTTTTTTTTTTTCTGTTCGTTTTTCTGTCAAAAAAGTTTTTTTTTATGGGGCTCTTTTTTTTTTTAGGGGGGGAGAAAGGGGAAAAAAAATTTGGGGCCCGGGGTGGGGGGGGGGTGTTACCTTTTTGGGGGTTTTTTTGGGTGAAAACTTTTTGAATTTAAAGGGGGGGAAAAGCAATAAATAAAAATGGTTGGGGGAGGAGGGGAAAAAAGGGGGAAAAACCCCCCAAATTGACAAAAAATTTTTTGTTAAAGGGGGGTTTTGTTTTTTGGGGGAAAAAAAATTGGCTTTTTGGACGCTTGGAAGGGAAAAGGGGGCACCCTTTTATCAAAAGGGGTAGGAAAAAACCAATTTTGGGAAAGGGTTTGGGCCCCGAAAAAGGGGAAGATAAAAAGTAAAGGGGGGGGGAAAAAGGGGAAAAAGGAGAAAAAAAACGAAATGAAAAAGGGGGGTTTAACCCCCGGGTCAAAAAAGATTTGGGGGGAAAAAGGGGAAAAGGAAAAAACAACAACGGCCCGCACAAAAAATTTTTCGAAAGGAATAAATAAAAGGGGGGGGGGCTTGGATTTTTTTTTGGAGTGGTTTGGGGGGAAAAAAAAAAAAAAAAAAACCCAAAAAAAAATAAAAAATTTAAAAAATTGGGCCAAAAAAAACCCCCCCCCAAAGGGTAAAGGGGAAACCCATAGAAAAATTCCCACCCCAGCCGCGCTTTTTGTGCAAAACAAACGGGAAATTACTTGGTTTTTCGGGGATCCAATTGGGTTGCTTTATGGAAACCCCCCCCCCCCCGGGCCTCACAGAAAAAGAAATCCCGAATACTGAAAAGTTGGGGTGTTGAATTCCCCCGGGTCAAATAAGATTGGAGGGTTTTCATTTCTGTAGGGATTTATTTTTATGAGAAAAAACCCCACAATCAGGGTCCTGCACGGAGAAGAGGATGGTTCAGTAATGTGAATAAAATAGACTTTGTCATTCTGATGTTTTTTGTTTTCCCGTGATTTTGTGGGGTTGTGTACGTGATGTTTGAGGTTTTTGATTTTCAAAAACCAAAAACCCCCCAAAACAAATGGGGGCCATAATCCCCAAAAATTTCCCATAGAAACCTTGGCTTTTCCCAACCCCCCCCCGGCCCCCCCGCAGTCATTCCCCCGCTAGGAAATTTTATCAGATTCAACTCTCACAGTCAACATCAAATCCCGTCATTTTAGTCAGTCAATAACCCAAACTGGGCATCATCCACTTTGGGTTTTTTGGGCGGGGATCCAACTTGGCCCCCGTTGGGCTTGACCTGCCCGACATGATTGGGCCCCCCCCCCCCACTGCTTTCCCCTCACACGGGAATTTTAAAAAAATCAGGGGCCCGGCATGGGTTACGGGCATTACCTTGTGGGATTTTTCCCAATTAAAATTCCCTTTTTCATCGGGAAGGTTTAAAAAACCCGGGCCCTGGCACGTTTAGCCAAACCCCACTAGTCAAACAAAAACAAAAAGTTCAACAAAAATGACCATTTTTTTTTGCACTACAAGGGAAAAAGATTCAAGATTTCTTTATTTTCAACCCAGTACCGTTTTGTACGAAATTACGGGGCAAAAAATTTACAGCTTAAAAAAAGAACCCAAAACAAATTTAAAAACCCCTGTTTGGAAAGGGGGGGTTATTATTTAGAATTCCCAAAAAAAAAAAAAAAAAAACTGCTTAAATGCCTACATTTTGAGAGCATGTAAGGGGGGTTTAAAAATAAAAATACATTTATAGCGCCCAAAAAAAAATTTAAACAATAAAAAATCTAGAAAACTAGGGAAAAAGGGATTTTTTAAAAAAGTATAAAGTATAAAAAATCCCTCTTTTAAAATTTAAATATGCAGTAGGAAAAGGGTGAAATTCCCACAGTTATTTTGTAATAAATATTCCCATTGATTGGGGCTGTGTTAGTGTTTTGGGTTTTTTCAACCGTTTTGGGCAGAAATGGGGGAAAGAAACTTTGTTGAAACCCTTTGGGGGCCCTTTTCTCAGACACACCCGTTTGGGGAAATATGGAGTTTTAATAAAAATTTTTGTCCACAGAATTTGATCTTATGGGTTGCTTTTTGTCTTTGTGGCTGTTCTGGGTGTATTTTTAGTTGAGTTTATGTATTTTAAAGGCCCATCTAAATGGGCATTGCAAATTAGCTTTAGATGTGGTATGTGATGACATTGATTCATGCTGTATACTTGTGCCTGTACAAGTAGACATAACATTTAAATATAATAGGTCCTGGATGGCAGTTGACATCACAGACTGATGATATACCCACAATAAGAGGATTTTAGAGGACATTTTCCCTTTATATCTCAACTAGCATTTGATGACTTTTAAAGTGTTTTAAGGTTTGGGCATGTCTGTAACCCAACGACACAGGATTTGTAACCCCGTATACATTATTATATGATCTTGGAAAAGAGCATGAAAACCCAATGGTGCCTCATTTAACCCTTTTCATTCCAACGGCCTGCTGGCAGGTCTTGGAGTTGCACAACTTGGGTAGGACTGGAAAGCTGAGACTTTTGTGGATTCAATGAGAGCAATTGTATTCCTATCTGATGATGTTAATCCCCATTGAAGCCATATCAATTAAGTGAGACCATTTTCTAAAAAACTTTACTTTATAAAATAGTGTGACCTCTAGGATAATCACAGCATCATGAATCTGTACAACCATAGACACCTGGGGCATTCACAAGATGTAGGGCTTTCAGGACTGAAGATTCCTTTCAGCAAAACACAGAAATGTGAAGCATGAAGGAAATTACAAGCATGGCTCCTGTTAAAAACAGAAAATAAACAGGCTGATAAATAGAACTCTATGAATAAATATATATAAGAACAGAATAAAAACAATTCCAGCAGAATATTTGTCTGTACGACTATGTGATGTATTGCACTTGCAAACGAATAAATAGAGTTGCACATTTGCATAGCAAAGCACAGTTTAGTGTTTTTTAGTTGAGTTTAATAGAGGCCATCCAATTACTATAAAATGCAATTCTTGGAGAAATCTCAAATGTCTAAAGTGTTTGATACCAAATCACAGCATGGATTTTTTTCCTGTTACTCAAGGTCTTAAAGTGGTAAATTTTTTAAAGAGTAATTTTTGGACTTTTCTGCCTTTGTTTGATAGGAAAGTTAGGTGAGAAAGGCGAAGACATGCAGGAAATCATCACAAGTTGGATTCAAACCCTGGACCTGTGTGTCCAGGCATGACCCTCTCAGTGTATGTGGGATTTTGAAAGGGATTTTGGACAATTCTTTATCAATTTTAAAGTGGTCCATAACACGCCACTCAACAGAAGGAGCTACCCAAGTAAAAACATCCCAGATGTCATTGCGACAAAAAACAGCACAACATTTATCTTGCTATTTCTGAGGTAGTCACATTTTTATTTGGTGGTAGAACCCTGATGTCACAGTGTGAATGACGTATGCCTTGTGTATTTTTTTATTCTCAGGTAATGGCTTATCTATGGTGCAAATTTTTGGATTAATTATGGTTAGTTTGTAGATCACTAAGGTAATTTGTTACCTCATTTATATGTTGACATATTGTTTTTTAATTTGTTTATGTATTTGCCTGTCTTGGTCTTTGAACACCTTGAGTCCATGTTGGAAATAACATGTCATTCATTAGGGGTGGGGGAAAAAATCGATACAGCATAGTATCGCAATATTATATGTGACAATGCTGTATCGATACACAGACACCAAGTTTAGATATTTCATTATATATATGTGTTGGTCAGTTTGTCTGCTTCAAAATCCCATTTTGCAGCAATAAAATTGAAAAGATATGAACAAACAGAGAAATGTATCACTTTAGATGAAACACATGTTGTCAAAGTTTCCTTTTGGGGACATCATTTCAAATTGGAGTTGGAAGTTGGAAAAAAGGTAATAAATTGCAATATATTGCAGAATATTGCAATATGTTGAAAATTGCTATAAGATTGCATCGTGACATAAGTATCGTGATGATATCCTATCGCAAGGCCTCTGGTGATTTCCACCCCTATTATTTATTGGATTTACTGCAATGTATTTTAAAAATCAAGTCAAAAGGTTCATATGACAGCAGCACATGAAGGCAGCAACATCAGCAGCCCTGATGCCTGCAGATCAGACAGGCTTTTTGTTTTGCTCCGGGCAACTGATTGGCTGAGCCGGTTGGGAAGGGGGCGGGGCTTGTTTCTTAGTCCTGGCACCAGTCTGCTCTGCAAGCAGCGAAAGGTGGAGAGATTTCCCCCCCCTCTCACACTCTGTCTGTCACACACACACGCGACCTGTGACTGAAACGGGACACATCGAAACGGTGAGTGGAGTGCATTATTTTACAATTCATAGCCTACCTGATATATGATGTGTCATCGCGTGATTAGCGTTGTTTACTGTAGGCTATCGTTGCGCTGCGCCATCCTCTCGTGCATTGCTAAATGAGCGGGGAAATTCATTCATGTCATATTTATAGCGTTATTTTTGTCTCTCGCTGCAGTGGCATGGCTTTGGGCCTATATTTAGCTTGTTATATGGCGGACAGGCCATTTGACATCGTGGTGCACGCACGGTCTTTCCCATCTTAATGGTGGAGGGCAGTGGGCGTGTGAGGGGGGGATTCTGTGTCTCTCATGCAGAGGTCCGTGGATTCATGTCTCTTTGTTATGTGGGTGCCGCAGTCAGGATGGTACACCCCCCCCTGCTGAAATAGCACCAGGCTATAGTAAACCAAAGATATTCCTGTACTATCCCGACATGAGATCATAGTAGGCTGCTCCTCAGTAATCATTAATGAGTGTATAGGGGCCTCATCGCATCTAATGCTATAGAATTTAGAATGTATCCTCTTTAACCTTAACAGCCCTATAGCTATTGCAGTAACCTATAGATTATGGTTGTTGGTGGTATTGGTCTCTATGTCATTTTTTACTACAGAAGTGTAGTCCTCGAAGGCAGCAGGTGCAGCTCTAGAGCAGTCAAGGCCTTGTTATATAAAGGCATTTTTTTTCTGATGTTACAGAGGCAATACACCAGTTTTAAGAAGAGTCCGTGATGTTCTATAGGGACCAAGCCAGTCGTTATACAATACTACGCCCCATCTCCACTCTACACACACACACACACACACACACATACACACACTTAGTACACAACTACAGACGCACACACTGCATCCTCTGTCTCTGTGTGGATTAGCACACATTGTTCTACGTCTTTCTCTCTCTGGCTGTTTCTGGTTTTGATCACATGTGAAATTTAAAGGGATACTTTGCTGATAGTCATCCAACGTTGTATCATAAAAATGTTGGCAGTATGTGTAAATGAACTATGGTAAACTTACCAGTGCCCAGTGATCTCCCTACTCACAGGCCAAGAGCAGAACCTCCAGGTGATGCCTTTGACGGAATACTTGTCACTTGGAAGTTTGCTGCTGCATGGCCCTGAACTACAGACCTCACCTACGCACACAGACACACACTTAGACCGAACTCAGATCAAACTGTAAAAGTCAGCAGCACTGGTCAAATATCAACCCAAGATTATATAACTGTATTGCCTTTTTCCCTCTTATTCTTTTTTCATAGAATCATAATTCCGCTTACTCTTTAACTGTAAGCCTGTGCGAGATTGTTTGTTACAAGCCAACCGCTTTTCTGTGACAATACGAGTTAGTTTATTAGTCCAGTACAGCGCAGTGCATTCTGGAAGTTGTAGGTTTTATACTTTTTGAGCAAAAAGGACTATCATACACTCACAGATTGTAGTTTTTAGTTTGTATACCATCTTAATTCTTATGGTTAGTTAAAATCTCTTTAATAACGGCATAGAAAAGAACAATCACTAATCATCCTTTCAATCTATAAATCTAATCGCGAATTGGCACAAGCCTAATAAAACAGCTTGTTTTCTCTGTTTTCTCTGGTCATGTAGCACCATTTTCCAAAATGTTTGTGCCTTTATACTGCTTAGACAGCCCAGTTTTAGGAAAAATAAACCTCTTTCTTGCGGTAAAATACTTCTTTAAGGTGTTATGTTTGGTAATAGTAAATGTATGGTAAATTAAATAATAAATGGGCCACAGCACAGACACGCTGTAGTAATAATATTGGAGTTGGAACATCTTAATTCTCCCCTTACATTTCCCTTACAGTAGAAGTGGCTCTAATGCTCACACTTCACTGAAGCTACATAATGTTTAAAGTCAAAACATGGCTGCACCATTACATAAAATGAAATGTAATTGTCATTTTAGCCTGATATGCTTGGTATCTTCAGAGAGTTTAGGGGGGTTCCTGCAGGGCTGAAGCCGTCAGTCATTTTTCTGGCAGTCTTTGTGCGTTTCTTAGACACTTTGTTAGACACTTTTCGGCTCTCCAGCACTGCCTACCTGTTGCCTTGTTACCGCCTGTCTCTGCCTATCACTCATATGTCTCACTGTATTTAATCAAAGATCCCCTTGAGTTTTAACTATTTATTTTTTGACATAACTACTAGCCATGGACTAGTCATAATCGGTATTAGACTATGTGATAACAAATAACATCTGGTTATAAATCTTATTATTCTATGCAATTTTACTTAAAGCTATAGTGTGTAATTCTATCACCCCCATGAGGAATTCAAAGTAATGACAAAAAAACTGTCGGCGCGTCCACATGATACAAGCCTTCTGTGATAGCGCACAACCCCCACCCGTAATTATATTCACTCGAGTTTCTGCACATGAAAGTCACCGGATGACACAATCTATTGAACAAAGCCATAGTGAGAAATACAGAGAGTTGTGTTGAGCTGATAGTCTTAAAAAAAAAAAAAAAGATAATCTTTTGGGCATTTTAGCCTTTAATAGACAGGCCAGGTGTTGACAGGAAAGGGGGGAGAGAGCAGAGGAAGACATGCAGTAAAAGGCCACAGGTCGAACTTGAACCCTGAGCTGCAGCGCCAAAGACTGAGCCTCTGCATATGGGAGCCCGCTTTGCCAGGTGAGCTACCCAGGCGCCCAGGAGCTGATGGTCTTCAATAGCTTTGTAGCAACTCATTTGGCAAAAGCTTGAATGTGACGGACGGTCATTAATATCAAAAAGTTACTCACCAAAGCCTAAAAAAGAAAACTCTAAATAGGGGCGACCTCTAGCTTACCCAGTAGAGTGTCCTAAAGGTGAGTGTCATACATCACTGTTTCTGTCCAGTCTTCGACCTTGAATGTGGACCATGTAGATGTGAAATTAGATTAGACCTCAGTAATTCAGCAACATTTTTTAAACAATTTAGCATTGAAGACATAAAGAAAAAAATCTGTGTTACTAGCAGACAGCAGGCCTATTCTTGTTGCCTGCCATTTCATTACCGTTAATTTAGAGATGTTCTGATATCGTCTCCGATACTGCCTAAAACGCTGGTATCGGTACCGGGAAGTACTGGAGTTTATGCACCAATCCGATACCACGTAATAAAGCCCTAAAGAAAATCTATGTTAAAGTAGTTTATTGATGTTCTTCCTCCGTTATAACTGAACTAACTGTCAAACTGGATAAAAAAAAAAAGGAAGTTCTGTAGCGTTGTTTGTGTTTGTTCATGTTTCACAAAGAGTTTAACCTGAGCTAGTCCGACAACAAAGATAGAAGTCATATCACATCCATACAGGGATATTAGTATACAGCTGTTAAAACATAGTCAAATTTATAACACACTGGTATCGGCTCAGAATCGGTATCGGGGAGCAAAAAATGGCATTGAACCATCTCTAAATGAAATGACAGTGTGCTTTACCCCCAATGCCCCTTCCTTGCTCAGATTTTTAGCAGGAGTCCTTCTCAAACATCTTACATTTAATGGGAAATAATCTTTGACAGGTCAGTGATAGACAGGCATGTCAGAAAGACAGACAGCCAAGAATAAAAATGACACATGGAGATGAAAAGAAAGAAAGAAAGAGAACATCTAGCTGGTTTCCTCATGCAAAATGACTTACAATGCATACAGAAGAAACTCATGCTTTATTTCCTTTATCACCATCGTAGCAAGATGGCAGGAATTGTAAAGTGAAACAAAATTTTACAATACTATTAGAATCAGACTAAGGAACAATGTGGCATGCTATTGTATTCTAACTTTATCGTCTCTGAAGAATATAAAAAAATGTATAATATAAGAATCTAAAGAAATACCAGGCAGATGGTTTCCGTGCTAGAGATTCAGTGACACCCTGTACTGGGTTAGGCTTGTGAAGGTGTGTTCAGATTGAATGGGGAGCAAATTATAAAGTGTAGATGTGTATGAACATGAATTGGGCCTTAAAGATGAACACATCTGTGTCAGTGAAAAAAAGAATGTCATCTTTGGTGAAAAATATGTCTCTTCAAGATGACCAAATAAGCACAGATTAGATTAGATTCAACTTTATTGTCATTACACATGTACAGGTACAATGCAACGAAATGCAGTCGAGGTTGATGGACTTTAAGCGAAGTATGAAAAAAGTTTAAGCTAAGTCTGGTAGCGTGGTGGTGAGCTAGGCAAACTAAGTTCTGATATGTTGGATTGTGGCCAATGTACTGCAGAGTGGGAGCAGCTTCACTGGAACGTCCATACCCAGTGGCACCTTCTGTTCCAAAGGCTAATCGTGACTGGTTACCTAGACTGGGTTTGGGAAGTCAGATGCAATTTCTGCAGTTGTGTTTGCAGTGAAATATAAATTTTGAGGTACCATTTTTTTTTAACAGATTTGCCAATGCAGCTCTTTTGGTATCCTTCAGTGCCTGTAGCACAAAAAAAGACAAATGACAAGCACAAGCAGGATGCTGGATGGATTATCAGAAATGTTCTAATGCATGACTGTTGTGATGATGATGCCGTGATTTGTGCTTTAGAGATTGGTGGGATTACATGCAATCCCTTCTAGATTATCAGCAGCAGGCTGAAAGTCAGGCTAGCAGCCATCCAACCAGGTGTACTCAACGTCCCCTTGTCAGGCGCCCAGCCATCCAGAGTCACTTAGATTTCCACTGAAACAGCCAGTCAGCCAGTCACTCAACTGGTCAAACCTTTACTGTAGAAGTAGTTTTACAACATAGTAGAACCCGACCGCTAAGGATTTTTAAAGCCGTAATGATACAAATATTTGGTTATTTAATTCCGATATATCGGTCGATATATATATTTAAAAACGATAATCCAGAAACACCTGACAAAACATAAACAGATTTTAGTTATTTGTAGTTATTCATGAGTTCTCACTAAAATAATATGATAATAATTTGTTTTATTGTCACAACAGAACAGAGGATCAAAACATATTAAAGTTCTGATAAATAAAATGTATAAAAATACAAATTTAAGATATGAAATTTAAAGTCCTTTAAACAAAAAAACAACAACAACAAAAAAATCAAGGTTTCCAACAGGGGCGTTGTAGAGCGCCCTCTGGTGGACAAACTATGCAACGCCAACGCTCATAACGTGGTTGACCGTCCGTTTGTATTTTATTTTTTAAATATCCATTCATCAGAATCCTTTATTTGTTATTATAAATGATTCAGTCAGTGCAGCAGAGATATGATCTAATAGTGGTGCAATCCCTCAGGCAATCTCTAACCCATAATAGCAGTTTGTAAAACATAAGAACCTTGGGGTCAAAGAGCTAGGTGACTCTGATAGCACCCTCCAGCCATAAGAAGATCTTCCTGGAATAGTGAAAAAGCTGCTTGATCATAACCTACCGTGAGAAGGAACAGGGCAGATGGGAGTTAGAAGACGATTATTTGTTACTAATATATATAAATACCTGTGTACAGCTGACTCAGCCTCTAGTCTGAATAAATAAATAAGGACCATGTCTACAGAACAGGACTATGTTGTACTGGTTGGACAGTATAAAATATATAAATAAAGAGAACAGGATACAACTTTTCTTTTGCTTCTTTGATTCTTTCCGTTTTGTTGTCTCCATCTGTTTCTTAACTTACATCGTCACTCTGTTGATATATATATATATATATATATATATACACACACGATGTATGCTACTTAGGGCTTGTCTTGTGGTGGACCTGTGCAAGTGGCATTGCAACTGGCCAATGAAATGATGATCATTATAACGTTTCAAGCCAATCTACTGTAAATCAAACACAACTAAGACACGCAACCAACAGACGGGACAAATCGCTCCACAAAATAAACAGAATATTGCATACTTATCGCAACACTTTCAATATATTGCAATAACGATATTGAGCCGATATATCGTGTACCCCTCTTTGGTACCCAGCCCTACTGCCAGGGATAGGTAAGAGAAGATAACGGGATGCAAATTGCAGATAGTGTCAATGCCGACGTAACAGTCTCAGCACAGCCTGGTAATGAAGACACTAGGAGACAACTTTTCATTCATGCAATGTTCCCTTTTCCCTATGAGTCTGTGAACCAAGTGAAGTTGGCCTCACACCGTGCTGACGAAAATAATGGGTGTAATCTGTTGCAAGTCTTTCAGGGCATTTAATGTGCAGTAGTAATTTGTATTCATTATTGATGGCCCTAGAGAATTATGTAAGAGCTAAGTAATCTGTAAGAATTGCTATTGCCACAGTGGGATTTAAGCACCTGAAATCCCTGCGGACATTTTTTTTTTTTTTGCGTCTGATAGAATAAGTTGTCACTGAAAGAAAACTGAAAGCAACATTCTGCAAGGGATATCGTCCTGCAACATATTCTGTCAATAGTGCAGTGTGTTCTCTTTCCTAAATGTGTCTGCAGCTCGTGTTCTTGCTGATCGGTGACTTGTTTTTTTAGAGAGCTGATTGGCCAGGAGATGGGCTATGTTATACAGCTTGAACTTGAACATGCTGCTGCCTCAGTTTTGGTTGCCATGGTGATCTCGCCTGGTTAAAAGTGAATCACCCTTGTGAAAATGAAAGGATTTCACAAAGATCACTCACTAACACGGTGACAGACAGACAGACCCTAGCATTACCAGGGACCTCTGTACTGACTCAATCCGACAACAAGAGTGTTTCAGTAAGGGGGGCCACGCCACAGGGTTGGGTTTTAAATAAGCACATTACCCAGAAATACTCTTGGGAGATGAGCTATTGTTGTTGGATGAGCCAGATACTCACTGTAAGTAAACAGTAATTAATATGTGCCACCGGTAGCCTGTCAAGCCAGACCCACATCAAGATGTTGGGTCTGGGAACTCACCATTGGGGCTCAATCTGAGGAGTGGAATAAACGGTTGTCTTTCAAATCCAATAGCAATAGGATAGCGCTTCAACCAGAGCAACGCTGGTTGGTAGATTAAACTTTTGCCGTATCCGGTCAGTAAAACTCCGAACACATCTTCCTTTTTTAAGAATGACTTCAGTGCTTAACTCCAAGTCTTCTAGAGTTGCGACCAAAGCCGATTCTAAAGACAATCTTCATTGTTTTCCAGTAGCAGCAACTCAGCTGTCTAGGCTGGACAATTCAGAGAGAAATATGAATCACGATTTTTTTTGTTTAGAATTGATATCAAAGTTCTCTGCCGCGATTGTTTTGACCATAACAAAACAAATTGGCAGTACCAAACATAATTCTTTTGGCACCTATAGCACATTGCGCATCACCACAAGCCCGTAAACATAGAGGCCTCAAAGAAGAGAAGGGAGAGCATTGCAAAGGTTGGGAGCGCTTTAAAACCTATTTTATACAGTCTATGTTTAAAAAAGAAAAAAAAAGTGAAACAAAGACACTAACCTAAATCTTAAACTGCAGTGACAACTGGAAAATCTTGTCTGACAAATTCATGGAACAGCAAGAGACTCGTTGTTTATTAACGGCTCCTTGACGGCAGAGTAATCAACGCCCGGTTTTGTCTAACGTTACATGAGTAGTTATGTCTGCCATTGTTTGCCCTTTTATGGACATAATGCGCAAAAATAGATATTCCTATATATTCTAACTTGTGGATTTTTTAGAACAAATTCGAACGTCGTTTTTGGCCAGTTTTGACAGCCCTTTTTTTCAGAGGTTATCTGGCTTTCACTTTCTCTTGCATGATTGGAAGGAGTAACTGTAAGTAAATAGCTTTTTGAATAAATAGCTATTGCTTGTAGAGGCTAAGCCCAAGCTTTAAGCCCCTGAGGTGCCGTTCCACGGGTAGAGTAATTAACGCACTTATTTTGCCTTTTTGATCAATGAAATTCCAAGTCATATCTGCAGTTAAAACCTTTGGTTCCATTCATTTCAATTAGATCTTAGTTGGGTTTCCAGACAAATCACCGCTTGTGTGTGTGTGTGTGTGGTGTGTGGTGTGTGGTGTGTGTGTGTGGTGTGTGGTGTGTGTGTGTGTGTGTGTGTGTGTGTGTGTGTGTGTGTGTGTGTGTGGTCAAAAACTGTATGTGCTTCCGGATTGCACCCTAGGAACCAAATATTGGTTCCTATTTATACCAAGGGCACGAATTGGCTCTTACATTACTGATATGCATGGCTTTTTTGGGAAGTATTTTAACCAATAAAAACCAAGATTGTGCAATTCCGTCATGACTTGAAAAGTAGCCCTCTGACCGATCTGGCTCTACATTAGAGATGCAGTGAACGGATGAAACGGAGAATACAGAGGAAACAACAAAGGTCATTCTCTCCTGCTGAGGGAGGAGGCTGAGATTCAGATCAGACCTGACATCATATGGCACAGTGGAGCCAGGGAGGACGGGATAGCCGTGTGTCTTTTGTGGGTTTGAGCTGTGGGTTTGGGATTTGAAACAAGCTAAGGTCTTTTCTTTCCTGCTGAAAACAGAGGCTCAGATTCAGATCCGACCTGACATCAGACAGTACAGTTGAGTGAGAGAAGGGTAGTACAAAATGTTGGCTCCAGGAATAGCAATTCCGTGTGCTTGGACAATAAAGAAAATGTTTCCCGAAGGCTTCCTCCCAGCCATTTGCCCTAACTTTCTCGGAAAGTTAGACAGAATTAAATTGCAACGATTTAAACCACATTACTTGCCTTTTTAAAGTGTGTTTTTTTAATTACTTTTAACAAAAAATTTACTTAATGCAGAGAAAAGAAATGTTCAAAAGGTCTAACATGACAGATACCTAGCTGTCAAAGAGACAATGCCACACTTTGACATAGTGCCAGATATTGTAGTAGGCTACTGTACGGATGGAAAAACGGGATTCTGCAAGGATTATGTAGTTTAAAACATGTGTCAAATATTCTTTATTGTACACTCTGGATAAATGCACTGGGTAAAGGGTTACAGTAGTGTGTATATGTGTTTGTGTGTGTGTGTGTGTATAGTATACAGTTATAAATACTCTTGACTAGATTGAGGGCATTGCATTGCAAACGTGTGATATCTGCTTTGTATTAGTAACAATTTTATATGAAATCTGTTCAACTAATTCCAACTTAGTTTGAAGTCCTGTAAATTTAAAGAAGTCAATATACAGTCCTGGAATTACAGTATGACTCACTGTCGGCTACACGTGGCTTTATTAAGACAAATAGCTAAAAAATGTTATGGTGAGTGGTCCCAGGTCAGTGACATTATTCAGGTGTCCAGAGTTACAGTAAGTTACCCTCTCTGACAGGATACACCCTTTTACCTTTTAAATTGTCGGTCTTGCCCAAGGAAACACTGAGTAGAGGATTTTGACTTATAGCATTTCCTTTCCAAAGGACACATACAGCCTTCAGCTGCTTCCCTCTGCTTCTTTTTGCATCCTTTCCTGGGTCTTTTGTTCATATTCTCTCTCCTCCCACATATTCTTTGCACAAATAAACCACATGAGTGATTTTGCTTCAAGACTGATGCAGTGTACGGGACTGGTGGACAGTGAAGGGTGATTTTTTGGTTTGGTTCTGGGGTAGATATATGTGGAATATATGTACTGTACAGTGGAAGAGGTACTCTGAGCTTTTTCTTAAGTAACAGTAGCAATACCACATGGTATAAATACTCTGCTAAAAGTAAAAGTCCTGCAGTCAAGGTTACTAAAGTAAAAATAAAAGTACCAGTATCAAACAATACATAAAGTATGAATAGTTATCATACTCATTATACAAAATGGCCCATTTCAGAATTATGTATATTACTTTTAGATTTTAAATAATGATGCGTTAATGTGCCCGTCACTTAAGTATTGCCACCATAGACTGTGTGTATATATATATATAGTATGATACAGAATATATTAACGGTCTATGGTTGCCACTAGTAAATTTGGGGCTTACTTATTTATACTTTATCATTTTTGTTATCTGCTTAGTAGATTGTGGAATTCCCCCTGGGGGATCAACAAAGTCTTATCTAAACCTATGATAACACATTCTAATTGTTTTGCTAATTGCATTTTGTATTAGTAATCTGAATACGCAAGTTAACTAACCAAAAGTTATCAAAAGAAATATAAAAAGTACAATATTTCCCTCTGAAGTTTAAATCAAAATGTGTTGTCCTTTAACCACACTTGGAGCTGCAGTGTAAACAGAGGGAGTGGCGAGGTAGACAGATACAGTATCATTAACTGCTGATCCTCTTCTGTTCTCATTTTACCTCCGGCCTCCTTCACTGGCTCCCAACCGTTTTTTCCATCTCATCTCCTGTGTGCAGTCTTGGTTTTCTTGATCCTCTCTTACTTTGAAACACAGAACAGGGCCACATTTGACAGATTTGTGCAGTCAGTCCCGGGTCTGTTGAACAAGCTGACTGTCTGCACCTTTCTCTCATGTACTGATGCAAAGTGTAAGTGTGTCTGCATGTATGTTTGTTTTGTGTGTGTGTGTGGATAGGTTGACACAGTGTGTTGTCAGCAGTAATCTAAACTGCTGCTCTTCAGAGATGCACTGTGCGTGTGTGAATGTGTGTTTGTGTGTGTCGGAGCTTGTGCCCCGTCAAGAAGGAGACAGCGAGGAGCTGCTGAGTCACCGTGGCAACTGGCTGGGCAGCCATGACAGGATTTTGTTAACATGTTAGATGCCGTGAGTCTAAAAGATGGGAAGCATTTCTAAGTTACAGCCTTGCTGGTGCATTCCCTTTTTGTCCTTAATGTTTAATCACAGAGAAGGATTATTTTCTAATATCACCATCCATATAAACTATTTACTTCCTCTAATCAAACAGAACCCCCACCCTCTGTATCATACCTTTGTTATAAAAAGAAAAGAAAGGGAGAAAAGCATGAGGAAACTTCTGCAGCATGCCTACAGCATGATTTATACAAATTCAACAGACATGAGCATCACTTTCAGCGTTGAGATTTCTGACCTCGCTAACGGACTCCCAGACACATTTCAGCTGTCCAGATTGTTAGCTCCTATCTATAATGGGCTACTCATTTATCCTCTGCGTGTTCCTAGTGTTGACGATCGCAGTCTCACTTTGCTACTTGTTACCACCACAATTCACGAGTGGGGTATTTACTATCCGTATTTTAATGTCATAGAACACAATGCTAAAATCTCTTAAACATGTGTTAACCACATAACTTATTTTAGGCATCTAACCAAAAAACTGTTAAAACCTGAACCTAAAGTTAAAGAATCTGGACAAACAGTTCAAAAACCTAATGACTTTGAGATGACGGAATTGGAAGTGCTAACTCATTTCCAGGTTTTAGGACTTGTTCCTATAACACTCTCTACTCTAAAATGTTCCATATAGGGCGGGCGCCATTGTTTGATGATAATTCTCTGTGGGTTCATCACTGTAAGTACACTCACAGCTTACACATAGTAGAAATTGGATACATTGTTAAAATTTAAATATTGAGTAGTTCAGCTTTAAGATGTCTGGATTTTTATGATAAAATCTTTTCCCAGAGCAGTTTGAATTACCTCCCCAGTAAGACTATTGCCTGTCGTGTATCTCCATACAACCCCATTCTTTTACTATATTGTAGCTCTATTATCATCTAAATGTGTTTTCCATTCATGTTAGCGTCACTCATGACCTTATTACAGTACACACACGTCTGATGCATGTCCAGTATCAGCAGTTTTACATGAAATAGCTTAGCACTCTTTAAAGTTGCAATGCAGCTGGTTTTAGAGGTGAATGGGTCATTTTCCACATATAGTCTTACAGCTAAAGTGTTACAATGCTTTACACAGCTCAGCACACACTCTGAACTTTAAGATTGTGCATAAAACCTGACCTTTTTCTGTTAGTCCCTTTATTTAGAGTAAGCGACAACAGAAATGGAAATAACAGATACTTTAAAGTACAGAGGTTATTGGTAGCTATAGGTTTGCTCTCCTCTACAGTAGAAATTACAGTTATATCCATAAGATGCAATAAAATGTGACATTGTTTAAAACTCCCTCCAGAAGCAACATATAGGCTATTTGGTGACATTGACAATGGTGTCGGGCAAACTTCTCTAATGTAAACTCACTTTAATTTTTTTATTGGCCAAATTGCCTTCATTTACCTTCATTTTTAGGCTGCTAATCTTTATGCTGCTCAAATTTATCAATCTGATTAATAGTAAACTGAATTAGATTAGACATCCTTTATGATACACAGAAAAACAAATGACTGGGAAAATACAGGTAATTTTGCGCCTTGTGATTATCCCTGGCTACAGTTTGACTACTTTTCATTTGTCACTGTGTCACTAGTGACCAAAACCAAATGCCTCTTGATGATGTTTATTTTTGAATGACAAGAGCACAAAAGCACTCTTATTCTCGCACACTCACCACCTCTCTCTCTCTCTTTCTCTGTTCTCCTGACTTGGTGCCTCTCATTCATTTCAACCGTGTGTGAACCCTCCAGACAACAAAACTGAAAGCTGCAGTGTCGGCTAATGATGTCCAAATGAAGCGTCATGAACCATTAGTTGCATTTGTTGACACTACAAGATGGAGGCTCTTGGTTTAAAGAAAAAGGGTCAAAGAATTTGATTCAGTGTGCTTTAAACCCTTTGTTGAAAAGAGAGCTCCATCCAGTGGGCTAGAAAAGGGTTCATGAAGCTTTATTTGGCTATCACTAAGTGTTGGCCACTTGCTGTCCTTCAGTTAACTCAGAGTACTCAAACTAAAGCAGTGGTGTGCTTCCTTGTTGTCAGGCCAGGAGGCAGGATGCTTGTGATTCTACTGAGTTGGAAAAATTCACTGCCACTTTACATAATACAATCCTTGTAAAATCTAGCAATAAAGAAAGTTCTGACAAACACTAAGTGCAAAATAAATTGTGTATATTAACATCATTTGGCAAGAAACCAACCAGAATTATTGTCTGATTCTTTATTACATTTTCTGCAACCATCAAGCCTATGGAGGCAGGAGGGAGCAGCTTCCCGGGGCCGTAATCCCTAATCACTGTTGTTACATCATTGGCTCAGACTTATACACTGTACTGTGACTCATCACTGAACTCAACTGACCTGTGGCTCAGCTGAAAAACAAATGGTAAATAACTTGTCTTCAGTAACTCAGAAATGTCCATCTTCAGACAGATCAGTTAATGTCAGTGGATGTCTGTTGTTTTGAATGCCATGACGTCTCTCTCTCATGGGTGGGCCAAATTCTGTGGGGGGGCAAAGCAGTGAAAGGGGAGGTAACCTTGCCCCTTATGACCTCATATTGATAATGGCCTTCTGAACCTAGGTCCCCTTTTAACCCCTATACATGATTGATAACATTTGAAAAGGGTGGGGGGACCAGACCTATCTGCAACAGCAAACAAAACATGAGCTTGCAGATTCATCTGGTTCCCAGGCAACAGCTGCCCAGGATATCCTGTCTGACTCATATGTGTGCTCAAAATAAGCACATGGAGTGCTTTTGATTAGTGGACTGTTTGTTTTTATCTTTTTTTTAAGCAAAGTGAAGAAATACTATTTTATACTGTACCATTATTTTTGCTATGGCCAATAATGTCTGCTCCTCTAGCGGCGTCACTGGGAGAGGAGGGGGGGGGCTGGGTTTGAGCTTAATTTAGGTGATGGTTAATGTTCTCACACACACAGACACGCACTCACACACACAAAAACATAATCCACCAAATCTCTTGCATTTTCATAGTGCAGTTATGTGTTGGATTTCCTGCCAATGTGTGTGTGTTTGTGTGTTTGTGTGCGTGTTTGTATATGTGTGTGTGTTTGTGTGTGTGTGTTTGTGTGTACGGTTGCGTGATAACTGTCAGTGTTTTGGAGGATGAGATGATTATGTAGCAGAAGGCTGGGTTCAGGGAGGGAGAGGTGACGGAAACTGGAGCGAGGGATTGTGGGTGCAGGGATAGTTTTAATCCCCCGATGCAACAGCTGTCCCACCCAACAACCCAACAACCCAACAACCCATCATCATCATCATCATCATCATCATCAGGGTTAATTTCTAGAATTGGTAAACAAAGTATTCGGCATATGTCATACAATTGTTAAATATTCTTTAAATAAATGAGCTGTTTATGAAAGCAGCCTTCTGAGCTTCCACATAGAAAGTTTCAGTCAGTCACAGCGGTTGCCATATTGGAAATTGGGGAATTTTTGCCCTCAAAAATCAATATTAATATCGGTCTCAAAAATCCCATGTGGGTTGGGCTCTATTCTTTACTAAGAGGAACTCACACACATAATCATTTTACACATTGGTAATAAGACAAATATTGATTACTGCAGCTTTAATATAAAATGAAGCAATAGCTTATGTATGGACTACAATTCCTCTTTCCTAAAGGAGGGGAATGATCCTTGGTAATCTCTTGTGCTATACAAAGCTCTTTGTGGTCCTTTGTGATTGTATCCACCGTGATGAGGGCTTTAAAGAGGCACATTTCCCATGTGCTCGCAGTGCTCTTCCTTTCCTGTAGGACCGGGGGTTAGCGACCTGCCTGCAGGGACTGGAAGACTCGTCCAAAATGTCTCCGAAATCTAAATTCAAGGTCATACAAAGTTTCAGCATCAGTTAAAAACCGAATTTCTTTGTCTGCCATACTTAATTTGCATAGGATAAGTAAAGTAAAAAAAAAACACATTGATAATATATAAACTAATAAGAGTGCTATTGTGAGAAATGAGAGGCAGAATGGCTGGGAGAAAAGAAAGAACACCAGCTCCAGGCCACTGAACATTCTGGCTTATGAAACCTCTCCATTGGAGCCATAAATATTGCAGAATAATATGCTAAGAGGGTAATAGAGGTTAGGAAGCCTCTGTTTGGGATTGGTCCATTTTTGTGAGTGTGTGTGTGTTGGAGAGAGAGAGTGCTGTGTGATTATAAGACACAATGTGTGCAGTAAAGCATTTCAGTAACTAGAATTTGTAGGGAAATGTATTTGAAAGAAACATTGAACAAAATCAGAAGCAATAACAGGAAAAAAGACATTCATAGCATAGCTGCGATAGAGCAACAGAGAGAAATGACGGTAGAAAAGAGGTAGAAACCCAAACTGTGTGTGTTGTGTGAGGTGTCCTCTGTATTGGTCCCCCTGAAACAATGGCCTACAGTTCCACTCAGGGCCTGCTAACACTATACTGTATGTCCTCATACTGGCTACTGGCCTGTGTGCGTGTGCATGTGTGCGTGTGTTACAGTTGCAAGACAATGACAGCTTGTTTGCTGGGATGGAGGATGGAGGGACAAACAGAAACAGAGGACAGAGAGTTTGTTCAGGGGTCATGCTGTCTATATGTCGGGACACCGGTTATGTTTGTGAGATTTAGCCGGTGGAGTGAAAAGTGAATCCAAGCCATACTCCATCTTTAAGGTTGAGGTTTATTTTTAGTTTTTAAATAAATTAACAAAATGGATTTAAGTTGGTTACATTTTGTTATCGTTGTCTTTCTTTTGGATTTCTGTCGACAAAGTTGAGTTCATGTTGGTCTAGCTACCCAGTTCTTCTTCTTCTGTTTATTTACATATTTTAAAACACCAAACACATCACATCTTGTGCACTGTGTTTTTAGACTATAATAATTATAATTGTCATTAATTTTTTTGAACAGGAAAAGTGCATAAAAAACATTAACGGATGTTGTGTGCCCAGTTGTAGCAAATTGCTAGTTTGCGCCCGTAGTCCCTGGACAGGTCCTGTACATGACACAATTAAATACAGACAAAGTATTTACAGTATGAAACACTGATACATAAAGCCATAAAAATCTACAGACATTATTGTCCCCCTATCCCACGACATCTAGAGCTAAAACTAGTTGTAGCTTATCCCCCATCAACCAAAAACACATCAATTCAGCAACCAATTTAACCAGCAGTGCTTTGCTAAGCGTGAGAAAGAGTGCGAGTTAGTGCAAGAAATTAGCTCCGCAGGAAGAGTATTCCACTGATTTATAGCCATACAGGAGAATGCAGTTTTGCATTGTGCAAAACTGCATTGGCCCCTTGTGGCTGATCTAGTTCTCCGTGTTGGTTTTTCAGAGCAGAGTGTAACAAATCTTTCAGAGGAGGAGCAGAAGAATTATGTATTATGCATCATTATATTCAGTCCCTAAAGTGTCGTAGCAGTCAGACAGAGAGGAAAATACTTGTTTCTGTATTAGCATTTGAATACAATGGAGTCCACAAAAGATTTCCACAATAAAAAAAAAAATGGATAGGAAGGCCATTTCCATTCAAATCGACGTAGCAGAATGGTCAGAGCAAGGGGGTAAGCGAGTGTCCACTAAGCGAAGCTCCTATGGCGCCATTTTGATGCTACCAAGCCATCATCCACCGTTAGCATTGCGTTGACTGCCATTCATTTTGACGCCACTCTGACAGTGAATAACTTTACATCTGAAGCGTTTATTTCTAAAGAAACACAACAATGTGTAAAAGGCTCCATTTCCTTGTATCTCACATTATGGCTCCGTAGCAGACAATAGTGTCATAACCACATGACTTCCTGTTGCATAGTAGGGAATTCCCGAACAGTACAGGATAAGCTCAGCTTGCTCTCGTCACATCGACGTCTTCAAGCTTCAGTTGGACTCAGCCAGTAACGCTCTGCCGTCACCAGAAAGTGCTTCTAACATCCTTCACTGGTCTCTGTCCAGAACAACGGGATCTGTTGATCCATTTCCGAGCAGCAGCCATATTTATGTGTATCATTGCCACGGTAACACATTAACTTCTGATAATAAGCCCACTTCCGGCAAGTCGCGGAGCTGATGGTTTGCAGTAATGGACAAATGAGCAGTGGAGTAGTAACGTTACGAGGCAGAGAGCCAGCCGCTACATGAGTCAAAGGAACTTCACGTTTCATCCACACAAAGCACGTTGGGCTGGCTCTAACGTTAGCGGTCCGCTAACCCAGTGCCGCTGGGCTCTCCCTCCTCACTCCCGGAACTCCGGACGTCTCTCGAGCTGGGTCAGGCGGCTCCCCTCCCAGTGAGCTGTGACACAGTTTACGGCCCAACTGAAGCAAGTTGTCCCTATGACAACTAACAATCGCCATTTTGTTCTGTACAAATTAAATTACCAAGGGAAACACTTCAATGACCTTTCTATCCATTTTATTTCTATGATTTTACATTAACTCAGGTTTTTTGGTATCAAGAAGCTGGTTTACTATTAACTGGGGTACATCACCACGGTAACCTACACTGCCCAGCTAACCCGCTCTGAAGCAGGGTCAGTTAAGAGGACCTGATTAAAACCAGTCAATAACTAATAACCAATGAGAAAAAGTGAAGTCATCAGTTTCTTTACAAGATTCTGACATTAAAAAAGCACTGACTCTACAAGAAAGACATGAAGGGCAGTAGATCAATAGAATCACTTTTCTTTCCGTGATTATTCAATGTCAGAGAGAATAAAACATTTTTTGAACGTCTGTGTCCGGGCTGCGCTTACTGTAAAACAAGGCTTCTAGCAAAAAGAAAGATGGTGGTTTACCATGCTAACAGCCTAATAATGGGAGCCTCGCTGTAGTTCAAAAATGTTAAATGTTTTTTGTATTTTCTCTTGTTCATCAAATGTTCTCGGACTCTGCCGTTGGGGTTTGTGAGCTCCGATTTGTTCAAGAGCGTCACATGAGCAGAGCCACACCGCCAAACTAAAATGCATATTACTGCCATAAATGGTTCAAGTGTCTTGACTGAAATGATTATAATTTTTACATATAGATATATGTATGTATTTTCATAACAGATAATATTCTTGACAGTGTTTACTTCAGTACAGATAACTTTTACGCTCTTATTCCATCCAGAACGGTTTTTAGATGCTGTGCTGATTTTTGTTTTCATGCAATTAGATTATCTTTTTTTATTTCCGCTTGAGCTTAATCAGTAGAAACGACCTTAATGGCAACACACACTTGCAGTGTATGACAGACATCAAAACACTGGCACCCATTGTTTTCTGTGTCAGTCCACACACTGGTGCCATCTTGACGCCTGACATTGTGTGTGTGTGTGTGTGTGTGTGTGTGTGTGGTGTGTGTGTGTGTGTGTGTGTGTGGTGTGTGTGTGTGTGTGTGTGTGTGTGTGTGTGTGTGTGTGTGTGTGTGTGTGTGTGTGTGTGTGTGTGTGTGTGTGTGTGTGTGTTGCCCAGCGCAAACCCATTCCAGAAAGGCAGCAGTTTAATTCTCTCTGTAGATCGGCACATCTTGGCTATAAAACTAAATGTTTTGCTGGATTATTTGGAATTAGAAGTCATTTTCTATGCAAAATTCATGGCTTTTTATTGTAGGGGGAAAATTACTTAATGAATTCATGTTGGCTTTATTGCATTACTTATTTAAAGGCCATTTTTATTTAGCTTTGTATTGATTGAGAAGTACCTGATTGAAATTAAACAGCTGCTGTAGTATCAGGAGTTCCAAGACAATAGGAAAAGAAAAACACAACACTGGGCCCTATCTTGCACCCAGTGCAGCGCAAAGCCAGACGAGAAGTGTCTTTGCTAGTAGACCGACGCAGTTGTCAATATCCCATTCAGCATCCTCGTCATCTAAATAACAAATGCACCTGCGCCCATCAGTCCGCCCATGGGCGCGCTGGTCTTACAGGGAGGTGTGTTCAGGTGAATTCTTGGCGTATTGCTATCTTGAGGCAGCAGAAAGTGATCGCGCCATTGACCCGCAAAAACCTGGTCTAAAGTCAATAACACAGCATTTCATTGTTATTTTAACTTCTTGTTACACACACACAGGGACGCGCATCAGCACACAAACATGCAGAAGATAAAAAATAAAAATATTACAATGTCAAATAGTCACGCGCACAAGCAGTTTCTTCTCCTGAAAATCTCTCCTGCTTAGCAAATCCGCCATCTTAATAGCAATGTGCAAGGTACAAACACGCCTGGCTTTTAAAGGAAATGGGAGATGACACTCTGATTGCTTGTTGTATGTTACGCCCAAATCAGACCTATGATTAATTAAGCCACTAGGTCCAACCCTTTTGAACCATGCGCCTGGCGTAAAGACCCTTTTTTTTACTTTTAGCAAAAGTGGATTTGTACATGTCATAAAATCACTTGCGCGAGGCGCTTAACGCCAAGCACTTAGATCGTTGAAATAGGGCCCATTATGCTTTCTAGGAAATTCTCAGTATCTTTGGTAAATAAAGTAGGGTACTTGAAGGTATCGACATAAGAGTGACATGGTCATGAACACATCAACCCTAACCTTAACTTATCATGACAAAACCAAATGACACTTACTAAAACGTTATAATAATGTTTCAGTGTGACAGTGTCATGTCACTCTTATGTAGATACCTTTAAGTAAAGTGTAACCTAAAGTAGATTATACACACCGTCAGTTCAGCCTGTTTGCTTTTCGACCATTATGTTGTAACATACAGAAAATGTGTACACATGACTGAGCTGTCGTAACAGTTATAAAAGTTATCATAAAAGAAATCCACAAGACATTTTACTTTCACAAACTTGTCTACATTGACATTATGTTCTTGCACACTTTATCATTGCTTTGACTTTAATCATCTAACATGAATTCATCTCAGAAAGTTATTCCACAGGCAAGCGTGTCTCACTCATTACGAGAGAGGAGAGAAAGGGAACGGAGAACAGTGAAAGCAGAGAAACGGAGGAGAGAAAGCACATTGGACAGTGCAACATGTGCCAGTTTTGGTTCCATCTGTCTACAAATTGTGTTAACTGGGCAGTCACACCGTTGCTTACCTGAATCAACAGACTTGTAAAAGGTGTGAAGTGGTCACTCACATGTAAATTATAAATGTGATGATTACTGGCAGGAAGAACATATACGTTTATGACACACAGGTAATGTGATTGTCAAGGCAACCTGTGAAGTGGACTGGGTAAAGAGAGTAACCCTAATCACACCTCTTCTTTTTCTCTCCAGTAACAGGAACATGGACCTGAGCCTGCGAGATGCTCTGGGTGGGGGTGGAGGTGGGGTCTCAGGTGGGGCCCCTGCTGAGGCCCTGCTGAAGAGAGACTTCGTGGCCTCGCTGGAGAAAGAGAGCTATGATGACAAGGTGGGAGAGACAGTCTCCAAGAGCGACTACCGGCCCTTACTGGATGGAAAGGACACCAAGAGTGGTAAGTCGCTGGGAGCGAGGAGGTTAGATTGGCATTGGCTTGTAGGCATTAAGAAAGTTGTTTTATTTTTTTAACTCACTGGGCTTGAATTTAAGTCATCTGGGTGAAATCTGCCTCAAGTTTCAAGGTGGTGAACTGTTTAAAACAGACATTTTACTTGTGTGTGTTCACTGCACTCTTAAAGGACCATACCAGTGGTTTTGCATGTTCAAGCCAAATAACCACCCTCTGCTTACACCTTCCAAAAGTACCAGTCATAATACACAGTCATATTTTAGCTTTAGCTAAAGTATTTTAAAGCTCGTACACCCACCCAACCTGCCAACACACACATTTGCATTTATGTCGTAATTAGGATTTCACTCGTGAACAATCTGGCAGAGATCATTGCATTCCTATGAACAGGTTCATATGATATCATATGAAAACTCATGCGCAACAATTCTTATGAGATCGTACGAAATTACAGCCGTCACCGTCGGTCACATGACAAGTTCAGCTAAATGGTCACATGACAGTTAAGTTTAATGGCTTTTTTACATTTAACAAAAGGCGGTCGCATGCGGCGATGACAGTTAAGTTCAGGCACCAAAACAACTAGTTAAGATTAAAAAATAAAATAAAAAAAATAAAAAGATTGTGACAAGATTGAAATAAATACCTGTTTCCTGTGTGAAAGTCTTATGTTTTCTTCTCAACTGTTTCCGGGACACGAACTCGGCTCCCCCAGCTTGAAAGCCCTGTGTTTATCTTTGTGGTCTTATACAGCAGCAATCAATAATTCAATAATAAATACGTGGCATACATACCAACTACAGTGTCCTACCTTTGCTAGCTATACAGTATGTACAAATTACTTTTCCAAAGTCATATGTCTTATGTGCAGTAAACTGACCTTTACGTGTAAAATAGGTGAGATGCACTTTTTAAGGATGAAAATACTCATTTGATGAGTAATTGTTTTCTCAAATTCAGTCCACAAATATATTTGGGATGATGTTTCTCATCAGATTTCTGTCAGAAGCTGTAGATGAATATGTGTGTGTCTGGAGGCTGATGGAGCTCAGTGGTGAACTGAAATATTTCCGTTAAAATTCTGTTTAACAGTGATATTAGTAATTATAACCTGGTATTTATTTAATTATTTGTTTATTTATTTTTCCAGTAATTAGGTCCTTGAAATGAAGTTATTAATTAAATTCTTTCAATTCAATTAAAAACCTTCCTGTAAAAGGTTAATATTTGTGCAAAGTATCATACATGCAATAGTAGTAAAATGTAATCTTGTAATATACATGTACGTATTCCATAGCGGTTGTAGAGTTTAGAAACACATAAATCTGAATGAGAATACTTTATTGATCCCCTCAGGGAAATTATTCAGTTGCTCACAGTCAAATTCAAGGTAAAATAAGTGTAAAATATATAGTGTATGAAGTAACATAGCTACAATAAGAAATAAATGAAAATGTTAAGTAGAAGTAAGTGAGATTTGGTTACAAGTAAGATAAGGTTAAAAGATTGTAGTGCGGTGTCAACATACAGACAGTACGGACATAAATAAGTGCAGTGTGAATATAAGTGGCAGCAGTGAATAAATAACACCTGTAAAAATAGCATATGCTCTGTGTACGGATGAAGTGAACAATAGATGGATGACAGACAGAAGAAGAGGGCAGAGCTGGGAGGTTAAGAGAGAAGGAATATAGATAAGAGTGTACTGCAGGATTTGAGTACAATAGACATAAGATGGAAAATAAAGGAGTCGTCAAGGCTTGAGCTACCAAAATCAATTATAATTATAGTTATAATGTACAGCAGGGATCATTTATTGATGTCATTTATCAAGATATAGTGTGTAGTTTCATTCTAAGGAATGAAAAGAATTCTGTCGGTGCATCCACATGAGACAAGCCTTCCGTAATGGCGCTTCACCCCAACCTCTCCTCCACTCAGTTGCTAGTAGCCAAGGAGGACACGAATGATAAAATAAACATGGACTCTTCAGAAGAGGTAACTATCTTCACTCGAGTTGCTCCTCGGGAAAGTCACCGGACAACATAATCTTGTGAACACAGCCATACTGAGAAATACAGAGAGAGTTGTGTGGAGACGGACGTTTGTTAATATAAAAAAGTTACGCACTAAAGCTTTAACATACACTGCTTGCATAGTATTTCCCTGGTTCTTACAGTATGATGTGTTAATATTTAGTGTTGTTTTTAACAATTTAGGGCACCGCATGTTGATAGAGGTTTTAGCCTATGGCTGAATTTAAATGGTTGAAATGAAGGGATCATGTTATTCCGATAATATAGTATATATATATATATATATAGTCATACTCAACAGCAGTTCAATAATGGTCATGGACTTCTTCTTTTTTATTGTTTAGAGTACAGACACTGCAAGCTCCTCAGATTATAGTCTATGAATCAGGGCCATCAGGGATCCTGCTACGAGTGTGTGCGTGCGTGCGTGCGCGTGCGTGCATTTAAGTGTAATTGCCTCGACACTTTGGCCCACCCTGTCTAGACAAAAAAATTAGCTGACTGTCTTACTTTGTCTTTATCAGGCTTGTTCTCTTTATTTCTCTGCTTTTTTGTGTCTTTTAGGCCTCATCTTGATTTCCCGATTTCTTTCCCCCTAGAACCTATATATATATTTATTTGCTTTCTCTTTCTTTCAGTCTCTGTTCCAACCGTCCTCTCTGTCTTTCTCTTTTCATTCTCTTGTCATTGTTACACTGTGTCAGCCTGAGGACTGTGCTGTATTAGCATCATTACCATCCACACACACACACACATACACACACACACACACACACACACAATCAGCACCCAGCCAGTGGCACGTTCTGGTCCAATTAGTGTTAACCTGTCTAGCTGTCAGTCCAGAGCTGTAAGCAACCAGAGTTTGGCAACAACTCTATTCATGGCACTTGTAGACGGACACGTTGGTCAAATTATCTCGTAATATAGTGATTCACTGTCATAAAGTTCATTTTTCTTTTTTTCATTCATTTTTCTTCCATATTTTTCACGTTATAGCGAGGCTATGTATCTGTTGAAAGACAAAATAACACATATTTTCTCTTACAAATTTAAATTTGCAATACGCTATAAAACACGCTGTTGCTCAATTCAGTAAACTCAAGGGTCTCGCAGATACATTCTGTATTGCTGCAAAATGGAATTGTCAAAAAAAAGTTACATTGTAGTGTGCAATTTATATAATAAAAGGTCAATACTTGGCGTCTGTGTATCAATATATATTTATATTTTTACCACAGAAAATATCGCGACACCATCCTGTACCCTTAGTTCCTAGATGCTCCACCCCTAGTTTATATACTATTATTACCAATTCCAGATTCAATATGTAACTGTAATGTAATGGCATAAAGGTTATGGATGGAAAACAGATATTGCAAAATATTGGTTTTATATTTACGTCGCTAAACAAAGACGGCACATCAAAAGTTGAGTGCGTGTTTATTTTAATCCTTTACGATAAAGCATGAGAGGCTGTCGTATCATTTCACGTAGTCTTTGACATGCCCATGTACAGCTGGTATGATCTCTAGAAACAGGCACACGTCCTCCGGCTGTGTATGTGCGTGTATGTGTGTGTTTGTGACTATCTAAAACACTGGGGACTGTAAAGGCCTGTGGGCTGTGTTCTGTGTGTGCTATATGGGTGGGGAAGACATTTTAACACATGGCTTGTCAAATGTTTTTATGTCAAACACTTTCAATCAACTACGCATTGCACCACAGACTCACATGTGATAACACATTAACACAGGGACCAGTGTAGGACCCCTCAACAATCAGTTCTGTTTTTTTACTTTTATTCTGTATATCTAGTGGATTAAAAGAGTAAAAAAAATTGCCCATGAAGCTTCATTCTTTAAGGGTGTTCCAGCAGAGATCTGAAGGCAGTGAATGATTTGTGGAAGGTGTCCCTTTGACTTAAAGACTCTGGCTAGATGTTTTGACAACCCAGCCACATAACAGAGCCCTGCTGGGATGCTCCTAGCGGTCCCTGTTGAGTTAGTGTCGGCTGCGTTCCTTCAGTTAGAGGCCGTAGCAACTCAAATTCAGCCAGCACAAACCCCTGAACCACAGCGGGCTGGTGTCCAGCGATAGGCTTGGTCTATTAAATTGTTGTCTCGAATTGTCAGACCCTCGTCCACAGCTCTGCTGAGAAGGGTCTGGCTAGTCCACACAACAATCCGGGATGGGAGAAAAACGTGCTCTGGTTTATTGGCATTTCTTTAAACCAATCCCAATCGTCTTGGGCGGCGCTAAGTGGAACATGTGTCTGTTCAAAAGTAGTTTCAGTCGTGCAACAGAAAACTGAGATTGGACAGATAGTCTAGCTAGCAATCTGGATTTACCCTGCAGAGATCTGAGGAGCAGGTAATCATAGTCCTCATGAATCTATTGTTAGTTTAAAATGCCAACACAAACCTTGTCGATATAGACTGCATTGTGGATAATGTAAACACCAGGTTGTGACTTTGAACAACAGTGGTAAAGGGAGTGCAATGTGGAGTACTCTGGAGTGGAGGATTTTCATCATCCATTTCATGTAATTGTCTGACGGTTTCCTTCCAAATGTTGGTGAAAGAAAAGTTAGTATTGTTAATATATTTTGTACCATACTAATTGTAGATGGAGGAATTTTAAATCCTGTTTAATTTATATAATGCGCTCAAAAGAAGGTGGTCTTCCATCAGGTGGACAGCAGGTCACAACTGTTTCAGCTAATAATGGTGCGAGAGAAATGAATTATGGGTGCTGCAAGACCCGTGTGTTTTTTATTTTGGATGAGTATACAGTTTTATCTTTGCAGTAGAATTTGTTCGTAGCCTCATTCAGCTTAGAGAACCATTTCAAAGCTAGGAGGAATAACCCTGATAATGGATAGTTAATTGGCTGTAGCAAACGCAGTATAGAATGTAGTGTAGAAAGTAGTATGCGTCATGCAGGGGTGAGTGTGAGGCAACAGGGAAAGTTCCCAAACGCAGACGATAGAAGACAGAAAGGTCAGGACTGAATCGGTTGGCTATGACAGTACAACAATAATGTGTAACAATGAACAATAATTAGATCTGAAAGCAGGTGGAAAATGGTATTGATTAGTACAACATTTTACTTGCCAGACTGACATATTTGCATATGTAGTTTGATGGAAAGGGTACATGTCAGAATCACTACCACTCAAAAAGATCCATAGAAATTGGTAGTGGGAAGTGTTGTGCCTTTCCTTATATTTTAGTGTTAATAATGTGGACGCTGTGGAGTCATTTGAGGCCCGTGATGAAGGGCTGCAATAAACCTGGCTCCTGCTATGTGAGCTGAATGGCAAACCACATGCTCATCTGTCCTCAGTGTCAGTGAGGGCAAAGCTTTAGTTCTGCCACCTTTTTCTTCCTTGTGCACAGCATCTACAGTATAGCTCCAAAATCAAGCAGTTTCTCTTTCTGTTAGTTTAAAGTCGTTTAGTAGAATTCTAAGTTGCGGCGTGTTGGACTGGGCATTGTTCAAAATGTTTTAAGACCGGTATTGATACCAATACCTTGACTTCGATACTGGTTCCTGAACAACATTACGCCTAAAGGCAAAATTCCTTTTATTTAATTTTCAGCTCCTACTATGTGAGCCCTGTCTTTGTGCGTAACGTGGAGTTTTTCCCCCCTGCTTCTACTTCTTAGACAGCCAATCACCGGCATTATAGGCTCTTGGTAGAAGCATGCTGCATGCTTATTGGCTCACTGACACTGATGAGATTTACTCCTTAGGTATTGAAAGTGGTTATTGAATCTGGCAATTCTGGAAATACACTATAAATGATACTAATACTAACTAAAACTGACCGTGACTGCAGTGCTGAACGCAAAAGTTATCTACTGGTTTGATAGGCATGAACATTTTGCCACAATCCCTGGTTTAAACATGCAGCTTGTTAAAAGAGTGTGTAGCTTACAGTTAAAAGGTTTGCATTCAGTACAGGTATTGAAATAATAATAAGGTTGTTGCTGTATAAATGACTCTTTACTTGGCTGAGTAGGCGCTGAGATTTCAAAGAGTGTGTGTTACGATCTTGTGTGTGCGTGTGCGTGTGCGTGTGCGTGTGCGTGTTGGACAAAAAGGGAGCCAACAAATCTCCTCATCAAGTACTTCTTGTCTGTAGTTTATTCCTTAAAGTAAAAAAACAATTTTCTGCAAGTGCAGTAAGAATATTTTGCCTTGTTTCCAATGCACGTGAGCTTTTTCTCAGTGTTTTCTAAATTCATTTTCACTTGATTCCAGTGAAGAAGCAACCTGCTTTATTTTTCATTTCTACAATGTTTTAAGCCAGCTGTTTCTAATGAAACCAATATTTTAGTATGTGTTTTTTATCACTTTTAACATTCACTGTCATGCAAAGAAACAGAGTGCAACGAGGGGATTCAAGAGGTTTTAAAGATACAGTAGATTCTAGGTATTGCAATCACTTTTTTGAATTTGTGCTTGAAGATCCCTTAAGAAAAAAACTATTGTCAGATAATGTTTTCTAAAATCTACATGACATTGACATGTGTCAAAAAGTGGTTGAATTTCCCTTCAATATATAAATGAATATCTTCATAAGAAGACGTTTCCCTACAAATCCATTCAGACAGAATTCATGATATATACCAGAAAAAAAATGGCCTTTTCACTTAATCTACTTGTACTGGGTAGCACTCAGGGTGCATTTTTTTTTAATCTTATTTTTTATGTTATTGACCCTGGGTTTAGGATCATCCAGGTTTAAATTAAGCCAGCATGAAAAGATGTGGGCTTACTGAGCAGCACAATAAAGGTAAAGTTCTACTGCAGTCTGCTAGTGTTTCTATCAAGCTGGGAAGGAGCTGTGTTTGCTGAGGCATGAGAACACATCCCTGCAGTGTGTGTACTTTCACTGTACGTATGTGTGGACGGGGTGCAGGGCGGAGAGAAGAGAGAGAATGTGGTGTGTGGTGTGTGTGTGTGTGTGTGTGTGGTGTGTGTGTGTGTGTGTGTGTGTGTGTGTGTGTGTGTGTGTGTGTGTGTGTGGTGTGTGAGAGACACACACATTCTACTACTACTGCAGAGTGAATGTATGTGTCTGAGGCATTGTTTTTTTGCATTCCTGAGTGCATGAGTCTGCATTTGTGTGTTGTGTTGTGTGTGTGTTGTGTGTGTGTGTGTGTGTGTGTGTGTGTGTGTGTAGTGTGTGTGTGATGTGTTGCATGTGTGTGTGTGGGTGTTTGTGTGGGTGTGGGTGTGACTGCAGTACAGCAAGAGCATCAATACCTCACACACACACACACCACACACCACACACACAAAACACACACACACCCACACACCACACACCTTGGCTGTCACTGCCAATAATTAAGACGTGTGTGTCAGTGTGCTGAGTTCAGCAGATGAATAGGATGTAACTGAAGCTTTTACAGCCAACACTGATCCCTTCTGACACCCAGGACAACTGACACAGGCAGAGTGTCTGAGCTGTGTAGAGTTTAAGTGTAAATGGTTCTAGCTTTTAATTCATCACCTGTAGTATCAGTTATAATTTAAAATCTCGGGATTAAGAAATGAAAGGACAATTCTGTATGTTACAACTTGTGCTTTAATCTTGCAATTTGAATGTCATTTCTGTCATTTGTATATTACCATTTAACTCACCAAAGGCAATGGATGAGTATAATGTCATAATACTGATAGGAACAATGGCAAGAAAAAAACGCAAGTTGCTCCCTGTTTCATTTTTTAAATATGCTAGGAGAGAGGGTCCTAGCAGAATATTTTTTGCTATAAACAGCACAATATATTGGTTTTAACTGTAGAAACACAGTGGCAAAGTCTGTTCCCCATGGAAAACAAGATCAAAGAAACACACATGCATTTGATTTATCTTTTTTGTGTTTATAATGTGCACTACATGGGGATGGAAGCCTGGCTTGTGTTGGATGGCCGGGAAGAAAAGCAGTACCCCCAGAGGTACTTACTACCTGTTGCACAGGCTGTCATTCACAGCAAGCAGGATTTGCATCATGTATTCAATGGCCATGGGATTGCACCATTATAACAGCGCATCTGTTAATGTTTATCAGGACCACAGCAGAATCTGCGCCCAGAGGAGAGAATAATTTACCTTTTTCCTCTGCCTCCCTCTGTTCTGTTTTCATCATCCCATTTGCTTGTGCTCTGAAGTCATACCTCTCTCTTGATTGTCTCTACTAGGTCATTATTTTGTTCTGTGTCATTCACTTCATTTCTAGTAAAGGGTAGGGGTCTAAACAGTAATGAATCCAATGTATCTGTATACCTTCTATCCTCCTCCTGCACCCCCTGCTTTGTCTCTTCCCCCCTCCCCTCATCCCTTACCCATCTTGTCTTTCCAGTAATGCGTTTGCGTCTCGTTCGGACCAATCGGCGTCCTGTGAGGAGCTACTGGCTGCTAGGGCTATACTTGGTTTAGGTGTGTGTCACGACCAGACTAAAGACCCAGACTTGAGTAAAAGTACAAGTGCTCTATCAAAAAAGTGACTTGAGTAGAAGTTGAAGTGCCCTTTAAGCACCACACTTAAGTGGAAGTACTTAAGGATTTTTTGTACTTAAGTATTGCAAGTAGTTTATTTTAAAATTCCCAGTATTGTGTTTTAAGTAGGGCCAGGGGTGGTCTCCTCCTCACCCTCACCGCCACGATCAATCAAAGTTGAAGGTGTTGAAGGTGGTGTTTCTGGTTCTTCCATCTCGAAACAAACTAACAAAGCTCAAATGTTCTCAGTGCAGGCGGGCAGCAGCATGGGAGCAGCTTATAGGACAGCTTGATCTCTTGATTCGCTCAATGATGAGGCAGCTTCATCAAACCTGGTGACAGAGCCATCTACAGCTCTGGCAGTGATAACGTGGGTTTGGAGTGATTCGTAACATTTTTATAATTGTAACGAGTAACGATGCAGCACATAAAAAATGTATTGGAGTAAAAGTATTAAACTCATTGAAAATATGTACTGAGGTAAAAGTGGAAGTAGGAGAAAAAAAGGATCCTCCAGTAGAGTACAGATACAGCCTTTTAGTACTTAAGTGCAGTAGTGAAGTAGTTGTACTTTGTTACTATACATCTCTGGTCACGACCCAGCAAGGGTTAACAAACCATCTGGCACGTCAGGTTAGGAAACACTGGGGTTTTATTAGAAATGTATCTGTTTTTAGCACCACAAATCCCGTCATTTCCACATTGATTGTATTTATTTACAGCAGTAACACCGCCCTCAACCAATTGATGTGACAATAATAGATGGATGTTTAGAATACATCTCATCTCTTTGCTACCCGGTGCCTTCCTCATCCCTCGCTTGCTTTTCAGCCCTCCCCCCTCCCCTCTCTCCCTCACCCTAAGTGCTTGTCTCTCTCCAGAGATACTGACAGCTGGGACTGAGGATGGGCTGCTGGAGTTTGACATTAACCTCACCTGTCCTTGGCGTGGAGAGATATGCTTTAGCATTTGCAACATACACACGCTAATATTGGCTGCATGAAACTGGAAGCAAGGAGCAGGGACAGGCCTGCGAGGATGTGATAGCATCAAGAGATAGTGATGGAGAACGATTGGGATGGAGAACGATTGACCCTAACCCTAGTTTTCCAAGTGTGCCCTTAGACAAAACTACCTACAGTACAACCACAATCTGCTTTTGGGAAACTAAAAGAAGATGTGAATTACTGTCTGAACCGGCTTCCTTAACTTTTAAGTCACAATTTTAAGATCAAAGACTATGGATTAGTCTCCTCGTGTCTGTTACAGCTCCTTTGAGTATATAAATATATGTTCAAACTAGACATTACTTAATAATATTAGATATCTATCTATCTATCTATCTATCTATCTATCTAATCTGACGAGATAGACATTTATTGATCCCCCAAAAATGGGAAATTATTGTGTTACAGCAGCAAACATACATCAGTCACACAGCAAAGAATATAAATATAAATGAAATACTAGGATACAATAAACATACATACAATACACATGAAATAATAATAATAATGATAATAATAATAATAATAATAATAATAATAATAGGAATACAAAATATAAAAACAAATATTTGAATATGTACAGGATGGGAAAACAGAGAGGAAAGCAGTTACCTGGCTTACATTTTCAGCAGGCCTATTACTCTGTTTAGCCAAATGATTGCTCCGCAATTGCATGTAAAGGTCAAAACGTCTCCATCATCCATGGGGTAATGAGGTTACTGTTGCCTGGTGACAAATGGCAATAACAGACAGAAAAGCAGTAAGAAGGATGGAGGTGAGGATCAAAATAGAAATCGTCGCAAAACATATCATCAAATCCTGCACAGAGAATACTTTGAGCACAACATTTAAAGTAAATAGAACTATTTCATATTGACCTTGTTGCCCATCTGTAACTGGCCTCTGAGATGTTTATTTAAATAGAGAGGCAGCAGGTTTGCCTAAGGGCAGACCACCATCCTCAAGAAAGCTGTCCTCTTGCTGTGAGATGAAGTGCAACTGGGTTCAGCCTTGGAACCCCCCCAATATATGGTACATCATCGCAGAAAGCCCTTCAGCAAGCCCCAAACCACTTCAGAGGCTCTGCACAGCACCCAGCCCAGCACTCTGACCTCTGACAAGAAAAGGAAGAGTTAGAGGCCATGTCAGCACCCTTAAAGGGATACTCCAACAATTTAGGATAAATGCCCCCCAGCGCAACATTGATGTGTTTTTAAATTCGCTTTTTTCGGTCAACAATATATTCCTCAGCAAAGCAGTTGGGGACTTTTCTTTGATGCCTCATTAACATCCTAAAACCTCAAAGGTTTTCCCCTTCTCTCTGTGTGGGGTGTGTGGGGTTTGTGTGTGTGTGTGTGTTGTTTGTGGTGTGTGTGTGTGTGTGTGTGTGTGTGTGGGGTGTGTGTTGTGTGTGTGTGTGTGTGTGTGTGGTGTGTGTTTTTGTGTGTGTTGTGTGGTGTTTGTGTGCGCGCGGTCCCGCAGACAGCAAACAACTAGACAGGTAATGTATAAACCCCAAATGCCCTGAGCAATTAGAGTGGGGTAAAGCTGAAATGAATCATAACCTTAAATTAATTTAAAGGCCAATTTTAAACAAAAGAAGACTATGAAAAACCACACACACACACACCCACGCACACCACCATGGTCGCCCATACTTTTCATTTATTTTTTCCTTTCTATACTAATTGAAGATTACTTAACTGGGGCTGCATGATATGTGAAAAATATATTTTTTAAATTTTTTGTTTTAATTTTTGTACCATTATGCTGATTTTCATTAAAAAATATTAAAATTAAATAAATTGCAAATATTTATAGTGGAGGAACTGTACCAAATAAAAACATTTTTCTTTAGTCTGTAGGATTCGGTTTGTAGGTTGGGACGTCTCTGCAGCACCACAATACTTATTTCAGAATAGTTTGACACATATTTTGCCTTTAACAAATATTGCGCCGTCCCCGGGATTTGGATATGAAACTAGAACATACTGCAATTTCGATAAAATTGGGATTAATTGTGCAGCCCTAAACTAACCTTGGATCTCACCAAACACTGCAGTGTAATATGTTCTAAGCAATTACTTGAAAATAGAACCAGTCGTGTCATGCACAGTGGCCAGCCCATCAAACTGAAACTCTTTACACTATGCAATAACTATGCAAGAGCTATTTCTGAGGTGGTTCACTTCCATTCTAGTGATGTAAAAATGCCATAAAAATAACACTTACAAAAAAGAAGGTGCTTGAAGGGCTCGATACCTGCTGCTGTCCTCAGAGGACTGTCTGGGTTCTGACTGTGGCTGCACACACATACAGTGTGTCCCTGTGTGTTGTGTGTGTGTGTGTGTGTGTGTTGTGCCCTTGTGGTGTCTGGTGTTTTGTGTGTGTTTTGGTTTTTCCTGGGGATGTCCTGCTGCAGCCCTATGTTTGTCTATTGACGGCTTGTACTACATGAAGCTAACATAGTGCTAGTCTTTTGTAGACAGTGTCTCTGAAATGTATTATTTCACAAAAACTAGGGCTAAATGGGCTCAATTTTGGTAAAATATGTAAATAAAATTGTTTGGACCAATAATGCCATTATTTCCTCTAAATTAAATGTAATGCCATCATTGGATGGGCTCTGTCACACAAATGACACTACAAGGTACTATGAGTGCTGCTTCACCGTGTGGCATTATTCATTTTCTTGTATTTACTGAAAATTATAACTATCATGGAGGAACCGGGTGGTGTGTGTGAAATGCAATGTAGAGGGCAGTAGAAGCTTCTAATATTCATTAAGTTGTGTGTATTGTATTGTTAAGTGTGGTAATGTGGTAATGACGCTCTCAAAATTGGTATTAGATATTGAAGTTTCTTTAAAGGTTATATTTCTTAAGAGATTTTTTAAAACCATACTGAGTGTTTTGTTGTTTCGATAGTATTTGGGAGAAAGTTCAAAGCCAGAAAATGTGTTTTTGGCTCATGTGGCTGAAAAATACCAAATCCCAGAATGCACTTGCTTTGCTGCTTGAAGAGTCCACTCCCAAGCCACGCTGTTCCTATTACGTGTGAATGGAACGCCGTGGCTTGCTGTATCCATCAAAGTTGCATCATCAAATGTAGAGTCTAAATGAGTTTCAAACATTGCCAATTTGTCTTACACTATATCTGTTAAATCACTCAATTTATTCCTGAGACTGCATATATTTATATGGGCAATTTTAAGACCTTTCTTTGGGAGTTTATGTATCATACAAAAAATCAATATCTTTCTTTGGATTCATACTTTTAGATTCCTTATTGGAGCAACAAAACTTACAGAAAATGACTAAATTAAACCACAGATATACATTCATACAAATAGTTTCAAACAGAAAAATTTGTGTTGCCACTCTAGTTGTCAAGGTTGCCATGCTAAGTGAGCTGAACTCTTCTTGAATTCCATTTCCTTCATATATTTCTGTTTCTAACTCCCAACCTAATTAATACATAAAATATGTGTAAGTTCCTACTCTGAATTCATTGCAAAATATCTCATCTGACACTTATAATGCTAACAACTTAGGCAATAATCTACAGTCCTTTGTGAAAACAACATAACTGGATGTTTAGTTTCCCACTGTATTTAATTTAATATTTTTTTTCGTGAGTTCCTGAATTAACATAAAGTCGGATTTTTCGTCAAATAATAAATTAATTAACGTAACATGGCTATGGAATAAGCATGGAATTACATGGAAAAAGTAGTTTTCCATATTTTATGTCCTCAAGTTTATGTCCATATACTGGATGTCAGGCCAGTTCTCAACTCTCAGTTCTCGGATCCTTGAACTGCACTCTTCTCTTTGACACTTCTGACGTTTTATTCTGGAAAGATTTTGACCTTGAAATGGAGGACCTTTTCTTGCTTTGGTATTTGTAAAATAGCCTCTTTGGCCAGATATCTCTGCATCCGGACGATCATCCGTCTCAAACCGTGTTTTGTGACAGGCCCCACTCGGTGCGCAATTTCCACTTTGGGTTTATAAGGCAGATTTTTATCTTTAAATACCTCATTGAAGAAGGACTCCACTTCAGTTGTTTTTCCTTTTTCCATGTCTTTGTCGAGACCAAATACTCAGATGTTAACTCTTGGCTGTGTCTCCAGCTTTTCAGTTTTGTCTAACAGTTCTTTGTTGTGTGTGTGTGTGTGTGTGTGTGTGTTTGTGTGTGTGTTTAGTTTCAGGTGGATGTAAATTCAGCAAGTCATTAGGAAACACCTTTGCACTCATTCCAGTGTGCCTAAGCTTGGTAGTTATTACCATTAACCATTTATAACCATTTCACTGATATTGGCCCAGCGCCAAAATGTGTATCCTTACTCCCTCTGAATTTAGTAAAAAAACAGGTTTTCAGCTTTTGTGTAGACCACTTCATGTCCTTTGAACAGTGACATCTTTCAGCTCCACAATGAACAATCATGTTGTGTGTGTGTGTGTGTGTGTCTCAGTAGGAGTGTGTCATACCTGATACAGTATGTCCCTCAGAGTTTATGTTGTAGGCCTTTCCCTTATCAAGCTTCCCCCTGCTATTCCAGGACCACGGACAGATCATTTTTGCTATATAGCACCAGCAGGCTAATGAATAGGAAAGAAAATGATCACTTATATTTAATCCCACTGTACTTTATTACAATGAATTAAATAGATTAAGATAGTATTTATTTATAAGTATTCCAACAGGAAATAGCGGATGTTGAGGTTAATGGTCGTAACTCAAATACTGTACTTAGGTACAATTTGAGATAGTTTATACTAAATATTGTACCCACTCCACTACACTTATCTGACAGCTATGATTTTATAGTCAATATTAGCATTGTCAGAGACCATAGAAATAACATGTTTGCATTTTAAGATTGGGCGTAGTTCCCCTTTATGGGCTGATCTAAGGATGTCAATGCTTCCTCCGCAGTATGGGGGTGTACACACTAAAACCATCACTAGCACAATCTCGTAAAATCCAAAACCAAAGTGTTTTTTTTTTTTTATTATTAAAAAAGGTTTTTAATGACGGGTTCATTTAATTTCATAATTTTACATAAATATTCATCTTGTTTTGTCATAGCTTTTGAAATTTTAATGTAATAGTGCTTACGTGTAGCTACATTTGATCATGTAATGACCCCTGACACAGTAAAATGTTATTATTTAGTTAATAACATACTTTTATTGTTATAATAATAAAAGGTTTTATATATATATATATCTTTGCTTAATTGGATGTAATGGTGCCAGCAGTGCACATCTTTACTTTAGTCAGTGGATCCCCGTTGATTTATTTTATTATACAACAGCACTTAACTCCACTCCTCCTGCTTCCTCTACCTTCCTTACCTAGCAGTAATATCAAACATATACAGTATTTCATATATAGCATTTATCAATAGTGTATATGCTGTATGTGTGTGTGCAGCTTCACCCACAAACCCCCCTACAACCTAAAACTGTCTCTTCCTTTCTCCCAGAGATCCTCCTCTCCGCCTCCAAACCCTTCAATGCTGCCAATCACAAAACAACTCAACCTCCATCATTTATTTTTAGATATTTTTAATTTCCTGATTGGGTGTTTTCTGCTGCTTGTTTGTTGCATAAACCCAATCGAGTGTGTGTGTGTGTCTGTGTGTCTGTGTCTGTGTGTCTGTGTGTGTGTCTGTCTGTGTGTCTGTGTGTGTGTGTCTGTCTGTGTGTCTGTGTGTCTGTGTGTGTCTGTGTCTGTGTCTGTGTGTGTGTTGTGTGTGTGTGTGTGTGTGTGTCTGTGTGTGTCTGTGTCTGTGTGTGTGTGTCTGTGTGTGTCTGTGTGTGTCTGTGTCTGTGTGTGTCTGTGTGTGTGTGTGTGTCTGTGTGTGTCTGTGTCTGTCTGTGTCTGTGTGTGTGTGTGTGTGTGTTGACCTCAGCTGGTGGCACATATGCATTGATCATTTAAGACACATCCTCTGACAGCAAGCGTAGTCCTTTCCTTGCGTAACCATGGTGATAGTTCCTTCAGTGACGTGTTGTGTCTGCTTGCCTCACTGTCAAAATATGTACGCAACACACACCCACACACACACACACACACACACACACAGTAATATCACACACACACACACGAACAGGCTGGAGAGGCTGGTTTTGGGAAGCAAGATCCGTGTGATTGTGTGAAGAGCAGAGTGACAGATTCAGGTGCAGTTTTCGATGATTCTGATAATGCTTTTTTGTCTCCTCTAGGTCCAGGGATGATGTCCTCCATGATGTCGTCAGGGGGACGCCAAGACCCACCAGGACATTCTGCTTTCAGCTCCGACTACCTGTCCGGTGAGGGTGGAGGGCGCGCTAGTTATTCATCACACAGCTTTCCCACTTTAGAATGGAGGACATTTGCACAGAAGTTTGAGCAGTTTTTGTTGTTGTTGCAGAGGGCCATGGGAGCTGTAGTTCCCCCTCCAAGTCAGTCCGAAAACAACACTCACCAGTTATGACACTTCTGGGCACAGCTTTCCATGTGTTAAATGTATTTTCACAAGGAAAAGCTTAACATGTTAAAAAGGCAAATAATTTATCATAGCCTTGTGAGACAAGCAAAGTGATCTCCCCTTACATTTGGGTACACATCATAAGGACATTCACATTCTACATGTGGTCACATGTGGTCATTCTACACGTGGTCACGTGATGTTCTATTCAGGTGTCCCAGTAAGCCATGCTAGTAGACCACAAAATAACTTTTGTTACTTATACCTCTGCTTTTCCTACTGTGGCAAGTCTAAAATGGCAACAACAACAACTATTAAGGCGTTTTTATTCCATTTACCTTTACATACTCAATGCACACATTTGAATATTTCCACCAGTCTAACATTACCATTTGTTTTTATGTTCTGTCCCGCTGGTTCATTTCTTTCTGCTCCGCATCTCTCCTGGTCATTCACGTCCTCCCACTCATTTTGACTCTCTCCGTCTGGCTCTCTGGCCCCTTTTCTGATTCTCTCATTTTGCCTTCCATGTTCATTCTTCCATTTCTCTCTCTCTCTCTCTTTCTTTCTCTCTTTTCAGGTCCTATGATGGGTGGGAGGACAGATCAGTGGAACAAGACAAAGGACAAAAGCACGCCTGACTCATTTCTAGGTCCACTTTACTTTTTCACCTCCTGTGTCATTTGTACCTCTCACTACAGACTAAGAAGGAGTTCATATTACTGCTCCTCTCTGTTTGTAACTGGTGATACTCAATGTGTGATAAGCTATGAACTAATTTGGCTGAAATTGGTTAAAATGTGTAATTTCATTTTAGAAAATTGAGCCTAAATATGGAGCCTAAATATGGCTTCATGAATTGGTTTTATTTTCTACGCTATAGCTGTAGATGTGTTATTGTCGTGTTAAAGTTGTTGTGAAAACATGATCTAGCGGCTAAAATGTTTTATAATAAAATGAGATATTCTGTGCAAAAATCGACCAGGAGGGTAAAGAATTAAACATTAACCTTTGATGCAAGCTGCTGCTCTTTAGTTGTTCAGCACTGTTGGAATTATGACACTCCACTAGTCTGAGATATAAATATACAGTATATACTATATATTCTCTTCATCAGTCCTTTATTGGTCTCTCAGTTATGTCCAAACACCTACTCATACCAAGCACGCTCTCCTTTTGTGTTCTTTGTTGTCTGCTTGTAGGGCTGGTACAAACAAGGTTTTCCCAATATCACGAAATCAAAAACATTTCGGAACTTTAACCGTTTTTCTTTTTAATTACAAATTCCTTTGAATCATTCATCTGGACCACAGGGTTTGGTGAATAACACATCCCTGTCTGTTTATCATCTTCATGCTTTTACACAGCCGCAGGGATTTTTTTAAGTTTCACACACAAATAACTCATTTTATTTTTACCAAACATAAACATATGCACATATACATTTCCAAGACATTTTCCAGTTCTATAGACATCTGAGCAACGCCATCAATCAGATCTACGTGCAGGAAGGGGGCAGAAAACAAACCATAATGAGTTTATGAAGAGATCAACATTAAACTTGGTTGTTTTTGTGCCTTAAACTGCACAAATCACACATGCAGTGGGTGTCAAATGTTCATCATCAAAATGAGTGCAGCTGGCCGGTGGTCTTTGATATGACCACTGGGTGTACTTTTCAAATTCTACATTTAGTAGCTTTAAAGTTGGTAGCTAATGCTTATGCGTATTAGTAGTAACAATAAGTTATTAGTGTTGTCTAGTACAGTTTTGCAAATTATAATACAAAACTTTACCTGCTTCAGGCTGGATATAATGCTATTACTAGGGGTGGGAATGGCCAGAGGCCCCACAATTCAATATTATCACAATACTTCACTGTACAATACTTATACTAATACTTGTCACTATGTGATATCATTGCAATTTTAAACATATTGCAATATTCTGCAATATATTGCAATTTGTTACCCTTTTTCCCACTTCAAATTATGTCCCCGAAGGAACAATTTGTCAACAACTTTGTGTCTTTGTGTGACATCTCTCATTTAGTGGGCTACAAGATTACTTTTATTATTCTATTACCAAAACGTTAAATTGTAATGTCTAATTTATCCAATAAAAATGTGATTTTTGTTGTCCGTGTGTTGATACAGTATTGCCACGGAAAATATTGTGATACTAGTCTGCATTGATTCCCCCCATCCTATTATTACAGCTTCCTCAGAATACATTTTAAAGCAACAACAGCAAGCCGAATGTATCTGGTGTATAAAGCAGCAATACGTACCATTTTCCATTTTCATCAAGCCAGTTGTCTGTTGGTAATGTGTCTCTGTCTCTCCATCAGGCTTTTCTCAGACTGGGATGGGAGGCACCATGGGGTCCAGCCTGCCACCGTTCCAGACCAGTATGAGCACCACCGTCGGCCAGACTGGGATGGGTTCAGCTATGGACACCCAGAAGAGTTCGGGCCTATTTGGTGTGGAAAACAAAACCACCAGTAACACCAGTGGAAGCAATCTGTTTTCTTCTGGTGGTCCAGGAATTCACTCTATGGATCACTCTGCAGGTATCAGACAGAAGGCCGGTTGCATGTGTTACTGTATCAGGGGAGCGTGGAGTCAGGGGAATGAGGAGAGAGGAGGAACATACGGTACATGTAATGTGGTTTTAAGGTTCATAAACGTTTTTAGACAAAAATTTTGCTCATTAAGTTTGCAATTACTTAAATACTGAGCGGGTGTTTTCATGTATGTGTTAGGGAGGGCTGGTTGGATTTGAACGGTTGAAGTTGGCTGAAATTGAGGAATCTAAATCCTGATCATCTTGAATTTGTTTTAATGAAATCTCAAACGTTATGCTAACTATTAGAGGTGTGACAAGATCTCGCGGAAATGTGACAGGACTTCTCGTCGAGGTAAAAACTGTCTCGCGATATCGGTCACAAGTGCAGAGCAGCCGCCAATAGATGAACTCTGACCTGGTTGGACTTTATAATACAGCTGGCTTGGACCTCTAAATTAGCATAGAAGATCCCCTGTCCCTTCGCCAGAGTTGACTCTGAGCTCATTTTTGCAGAGTGGCAGCAGAGTTACAATTGTATAAAGCTGCTGTTAGAACGTTAGAGGGTCTGGTCTCTCTCTCTCTCTCTCTCTCTCTCTCTCCTCTCTCTCTCCTCTCTCTCTCTCCTCTCTCTCTCTCTCTCTCTCTCTCTCTCTTCTCTCTCTCTCTCTCTCACCCCTGACACACACACACACACACACACGGACTGCCGCATGCAGTTCAGTGTGGCCCTGACTCGCGCCGATCGCTCTTTTTCTGTGTTTTTTTTTAAATGAGTCAGAAGCAGAAAGCACAACCTGTCTTTACTTTTAAGGATATTAAACAAAGAGAAATGTTCTCCGTTCGTCTTAAAATGGTCATAAATCAATACTAGAGCAGCCCACTTCCTTGTTTACTGCTGCAATGTAATGCTTGGTTACATTGTAACCTTGGTTCTCTGAGTAAAGACCAGTCAGATTTCTTAATTCAAGTTTAACTTTAAAATAGTGTTAAAATCTTGTCTCGTCTTGTGAACCCAAGCTCGTGTCTCGTCATGTCTTTAGTTATTTATTATATAAAGTTGCCACGGGTTCCTGTAGCAGGACAGCAGAGCCGAGTGGTGACAGGAGAAGAGTAATGTGCTTTCAGCAGCAGAGGGCAGCCTTTTCTAGTCGGTGGGACACTTTTGGCTCTGCTTTGACGTCACCAGTCGCCTCATGGCTTTACGCTCTGTGCACTTTGCCATTGTCTTTATCTACGGACAAACTGGATCAAAAGACAGATGGGACTTACGCAGTGACAACAATAAACACAGGATAAGCCATAGTTTAATGGCTTCAGTAGTTACTGCAGCCTGATAGTAAAAAAAGAAACCTAAGAAGACATACTGCTTCCTGTTACATGAATTATTAATGTTCATAATAATCAATAGACGCTTGAGTGAGTAACAGCTGAACATTAACTTCACAGGAGGATTTAACCCTGCAGCCCACACACCTTTTGCAGTCTTCCTGTGTAACTGCTTGAAAGCAACATTTCGGATTATGTAATAGAGACATGCATGCAGTCTTTCATCACCTGAACATAATTGTGCACTCAGTCAGACTGTTAGTTCTCTCAGCAGGAAATCTTCAGGTGAGAGAAATGGGGAAGAAATAAAGACTTGAACCGCAGGACCCTCCTCTGAACTTTTAAAATGACTCAGCATCTGCAAAACGTATTAAACATTTAGCAAGCTCTTATTCAGGGCTTTATTTTGTATCTCTTGTCCCTTCTGTTCTGCTGGTGTACTAAAGATAGCCTGTACGGACTGGTTGTTGTTGATGTAACAGTTACTATCCTATCATTACAGGAAATGGGTTTTCTAGGGACCCAGGGAGGAATTGAGGAGAGATTGTTACCCAATAGCAGCCATTAATTGCTGATGTAATGGCTGCCCCACATTCCAATCTTTAGAATAAAAAAGAGTTGTTGTATTGCTTTGACCATAAAGATAACATACCACCAGTGATGGTCCTGCTTTTTTTTTTTAAATCCTGTGCTTAGCTAACCCCTCCTTTACAAAATACCTGGCGAAATTCTGTAAATGTGATGACCCTGTTACATCATTTGGATTAAAACAATCAACAAAAAGATGTATAAGCTTCAGAAAGAAAACTCAACCTTTGATATTACTGATGCAGAACAGGACACTGACACATTTATCAACCAGCCTTCTACGCTATCTGTGTCACTTCATCTCAAACTGTATTTCTGGGCTTGAAATCTAAAATCCTATACACACCTGCTGCTCTGTCTTTGCAGGTGCCAGTGGAATTCACTGAGACAAAACCCATTTGCCTAACATTTCAGATTAACTCTCACACACAGCACTTTTGCATAAGCAGTGTGTTTAAGGCAGCCAGCGCTCCAACGTTAATGTTTCTCTTGGCAGTTTGCCAGATTTGAGATTAAGATGTACTCTCATCAAAATACCTTATAACATTAAATATAGATGATAATGCCCCGGCCTTGTCTCTTCCTCGAGTTGTTTATAGCGCAGCTATAAAAGGGAGAAAATAGCAACTTCAATTCAATCAATTAATTTAGAAATACAGGGAAAGGTGCCAGATGTAGAAGGGAAAGCACCTTTTTTTTCTGAATTCACATTAATACCCAGCGATTCAAGACATATTGAGGAGATGGGAGTGATGACAACAGAGATTATAAAAACAGGAAGACTGAGAGGGCTGTTAAGGTCAGAGTTTTATTTATAGAGGATGTCCCTCTGTCTGTCTGTTTTATTTCCTTCTCTCTCTCATTCTCGCTGAGCTGATGAAGTGCTTGTCAGAAATAATTGAGAAATATTGCTTCAGAGGAAAAACCATACCCAACTTCATCCCCAAAACAAGATAGTGGGAACAGACAAATGAAGGGATCATTTCAGTGGAAGCTGAATTTCTTTCTTTGTTTGTTAAAGCTTGCATGTGTACAGTTTGCCATTGTGTTGTAGTTCTGTAACACATTCCATATGTTTATTGGGTCATTTTGGATCATTTTAGTGTTTCTGCATGTAGGACAATGATCCATTTATTGCCAGGATTCTTCAGACATGCATGCATTTATATTTAATCATGCATGCTTGACCCTGTTTGTAACGTGCTTGATTCATTTACCTCATTACATCGCTTCAGAGCTCTGTTCCTCCCAGTGTGTTTGTTTTTCTCTGTTGTGCGTGCCTGCTCAAACGACCAGCTCTGCCCCCTGGGTAATGATGATGGAGATGATGATGAGATGATGATGATGATTGTTTAAAAGAGGTGAATCAAACATATTTTTCCACAAAGACAGAATCCGACAATATGTCCATTGTTTGACTGAAAATTGTATCTTAAAACACATCCCATTCCAGACTCCATTTAGAATTTACTGAATTGAAAATGTACGCAATATGATATGACCAGCCAATGGATCTTCTGACTTTTATTCCCTCTCATTGTACTGTATTCAAAGTGAGCTTTGGTCCTACTAAGCGACCATAACAATTTGGTACATTTGAATAAAAATATTGTTTAAAATTAAACGTAAATTCATTCCAACCACTTTCACCCTGGCAGAGATAACCATTCAGATATATCCAAGCAAATTCTTCTCACCTGATGCTCGGTGCTAAATCATTATACTGCTGTAAACGGCACCTGTAAATATGTGACTAATAAGAAGAAGAATATAAATTGATTATGTAGCCTTTACTGAAACATAGGACGTGTGTAACAGGTGAGTAAATGACAGGTATTTATAAAAGCAGGCACCATCACATACATCATATGTTATGAAAATGTTCAAGAGGTTGTGCTAAAAGGAGCCTCAAAGCAGACTGTGGTTACTATGGCTGGAAACACCCAGGGCACCGACACTGACACTGACACAGGGGTGGGGGAAACAATCGATACAGCATAGTATCGCGATATTTTCAGTGGCAATACTGTATCGATAAAGAGGCGCCAAATGTTGATCTTTTATAATATATGTCGTGGTCAGTTTGTCTGCTTTACAATCCCATTTTGCAGCAATAAACCTGAAATGATATGAACAAACAGAGAAATGTATCACTTAAGATGAAACAGATCTTTTGAAATTGGGAAAAAATAGAAGTTGGAAAAAAGGTTATAAAATGCAATATATCGCAAAATATTGCAATATGTTTTAAATCACAATAATATCATATTGTGGCATAAGTATCGTGATGATATCGTATCGGGAGGCGTCTGGTGATTTCCACCCCCAACTGACACAGACACTGACTTGTCTTTTTAATATTTTTTGCTCATACTGGAGACACAAAATGCTTTATCCAACTTCTTTCAAATTTTCAGTAGCACTCACAAGACCTGTAAATAGAATCTTACCTATTTTACACACCATCAAATTACACACAACAGCATAAAGAATGGTATCCATGAGATTGTCTGACTGTTTAAGAAGGGACAGCTACTTCTGTGGTAGCCTATCCCTACAAAATAAACAATAATCTACCTTCAGTAATTGGTAATTCCACAAACTCCCTCCTTCATGAAATCACTTCAGCTCCTATGGACCTTAATGTTGATGAGACCAGTTGTTGCACCTATTTACTGCCATGAAACAGTAAACAATTTAGACATGAAGTAGTTATTAACCACCTATGGTAACCACAATCTGATGGCATTTTGGCTCATCGTTTATCTGACACAGTATGTGATTGGTTCCTCCTTTTATAAAACCCTCCCCCCTCCCTCGGCAGCTCCCATCCTCTCTCCCAGCAGCTCAGTGGATGACAGCAGTCTCACTTCCTCCGCCTCCGAACCCCTCAGCCCTGAGAGAGTGGGGCCGGGGGGCGAGGCTGCCAAGCAGCAGCAGCAGAGACGGCGAAAGAAGAAGAGGAAGGGCCATGACCAGGTCTACAACTTCTTGGATAGCCAGGAGAATAACATTGGCCAATCAGACAAGCATAAGGGCGGACTGGATGAGGATGAGGGCGGGAGGGCGGGAGTGGGAGAAAAGAGGAGAGGGGGTAATAAAAAGGCGGGAAAAAAAAAAGAGTCGGGGCAAGACTTCCAAAAAGAGGGGGGGTCAGCAGCCCATCTCTCCACACTGGCTAAAATCACCCTACCTGGGCCAACTGAAAACTCTGGTCCTTCCCCCCAAACCAAAACTCCACCCCCTTACCCCACCCGAAATTCCCCTCCCCCCTAACAAATACCCACAAATTTCATTAACGGTTTATCTAGCCTTGCAAGTTCATCTCCCGTTGGGCCCGATGTTATGACGATTTCCTTGTGCTAAAAGAGGGGCAAAAAACCGAGAAGGAAAAGTTTCGCCAGCAAAACCAAAACCTAACAGCAAAGCTGCTAGGTTCCCAAACGGGTTTTAGGTAAGATTTTAGGGAGTCTAGATGTTGACAGGGGGATTCGAGCCCAGTCTCCCGACCTTCTTTTTCCGGGATTCAGTCCTCCAGATCCCCAGGTCCATCCGCTCACAGTCCCCATCCATCACAACACCCCCCCCCCTTTTCCCCGGTCCCTGACAAAAACCACCTTACAGAAAGGCATCCTTGCTTCACAAACCTCTTCAGTTTTCAACCCTTCCAAAAGCACTCAACCTTCCCTTACTTCCCCCTTTGTCCACCAACCCAACATGTTTCTGCCCTGGCCCCCCCCCTCCAATGACTGCTGTTGGATCGTCCCTCAACGTCGATGCCAAGCTTTGCCCCTCGGCCACACTGTTCCTCCACGCCACCCCAGTACGACTCACCGCCCGGTGGTAGTACAAGCAGCGCCACCCCCCCTTAGTTCCCACTTTCCCTGTAAAAATGAAGCCCTCCCCTCATCATCAGACATCCCCCAAAAGGGGTGACGGCCATAGCCAGAAAAAAGCCACCCCCCCCATCCACACCCCCCCCCGCCCCTACTCTTCCCTGCACACTCAGAGCCCCGGGGTCCTCGTCGCCAAGTCCCCCCACTGGAAGGTTTGGGGAACTACAGAAGGGAAAAATGAATAAAAATGAGACAATTTAAAAAAAGATTTGGTAGGATAAACGGGAAAAGCTCTATTTGTCTTCCAGAAAGGCTCTTTGTCTTGGTTGAGCACCCGGCCGTGGTGCTTGCTTTTCTATTATTTTAATAACCAGGGCCCCCACAAAATTAGAGCAATTAAATTTATTTGCTTTTTGATAAAATTCACATCAAAAAAAGATTCCACCAAAAACGGCCTTTGGCAAATTAGAAATCCAAAGAAAAAGGGTTTTTATTCAAAAATTTCCAAGAAAAAATTTGTGTCCAGATAAATTGGGGCTTCCCCCTTTTGGATTAAGGGACACAAAAGTATTGGACCCGGTGGGCCAAATTTAAAAAATGCAAGGGTAAAAAGTTTTTATCAAAGATAAATTTTTTTTCCCCCGCTTGTCTTTTATTGTTTTCAGACATAAAATTTTTTACGACGCGCTTCTGATGCCTTTTAACTTTGCTTCTCCTGCTACTGTTTGATCTGATTGCAGTGCCTGTGTAAACCCCCCCACTCCTTTTGATAGAAAAACACACAGGGCCTTTTTCCCGGGAAAACAAAGTGTTTGCTAAGGCCCTTTTAATTTATGAATCAAACAGTTTTTAGCTGTTACAATTAAATCAACAACATAGAGTAAAATGAGTGTAGTAGTAGAGTTAAAAGTAGACATGGCTGTGACTTAAAAAAGTGAATTGGTTTACCAATTATGTAAAACATGTTTCAGGTTGGTAAGGCACAACCTGCAATTATCCAATTTTCTTGATGCCCCTTGGGTTTATTGTGTCTATGTTTTGTGTTTCTATTGCAACTGTTTATAATGTGTGTGACACAGTTCACAAGTCTCAAAGAGGATTTTTCTGTAGAAGCAGAAATGCTAATTGTTAGAGATTGTAGGACATTCAGATTCAAGCAGAAAATCTGACACAAGCGACCGGCTAAAAAAACAAATTAGAGAATGCTAATATTTCAACACTAAAGTTTTTTTTTAACATTCCAGTCAGTTGTCATGTGAATTCTTAAGTTTATGCAACAATATTTGAACCCCCGTAAACACAAGTTAGTTTGACAAAAATATCTCTTAGCTCAATATCCCCTTCATAGATATCTCCAGTACACAACCACCTGGCTGTCAGTGACCCGGTTCCATGCTTAAGTCTCGTGCCAACAACTGAACCCCTCCAGTTTAGTAAACCCTAGACAACGATCAAGGCCACTACATGTGTCTCAAAGCTCTGATTGACATCTAATAAAGGGGCTTTGACTCAAGATATTTTTGTCAAACTTTTACACTCAGTGGCCACTTTATTAGCTACACCTGTACAATATTTTGCCAGTCAATACAAGAGCTCTGACTTACATTTATGACGATCAATCTTTGGTGACATTGTCAGAAAATGTCAATTATTATTGCGCTCATAGTTGAAAGTGGTGTTCTACTGAACTACATTATATCGACGTGTGTTGCTAAATGTCCCCTCCAATCACTCATGTACTGTATGTGAGGCGGGCAGAATATTAGGAACACGTCTGAATATAATGCAGTCCATGACTAATACCAGTGCTAACTATGACCAGGCTAATCTGCAGAATGTGGGTGTAGGTGTACCTAACGTAGTGGCCACTGTGTATGTTCCAAGGTTACCTATAAGTCTGGAGTTACAGTATGTTAAAATGAGATTAATTAATTTTTTGAATCAATCCCGCAAAGATCCAGAGCAGTTCCTAGGTTTAAAAATGTCCGTGTCCAAAACCTAGTCCAGATTACAATCTGTGTGTTCGATATTTTATTAAAAATGAAAAATCATTTTTAAATATCAGGGTTTCCCCCAGTTGTTAACAGACATAACAGCAGACGCCCATGAGTGTAACAACCATGTAGTAAGCAGCAAGCCGCTGTCTCTTGGCCTGCCCGACCCTTTTGTACACCGGGGTAAACCCTGACATGACCTCAGTCTAATGCTTCTTCCTCCTGATAATGCTGGCTTTCAACCCTGAGAACTGTCTCTGGCGACAGCCCACAGTCTGCTGAATGAAGCTTTATTTTCCAGTGTGATTCTCTCTATGCTTCACCTCGGCCTTTTTCTCACTACTAAAACCTGACCAAATACTCGACACTGTTTGTGAAATCTGATCTTGATTGATTAATTAAATCTGGCTGTAGCTCTAGCTTCCGGATTCTGACACCGTAGGCCTTCATTCTGACATAATAGCAAATGTAAAATGTCCTTCAGTCTCTAAATCGTCCTGTAGTTTCCAAAACTAACTTACTGTAACAAGTACGTAAATGTAAGTTCATTATGTACTTTTTGTATCAGAAGTTCTAACGCTGAGGCATTGTTTGAGTCGATGTTGGATCAGTGTCTTAAATAAGATGAAGATGATTCTGAACTGGCTGAACATTATCTTTTTATTCTCTCTCCCCCCATTCCCTTTTTTCTGTTTCATAATCCCTCCAATTGGGACCTTAAACTACAGGTAAGACAAGTTTCTCTTTTTCCAGTTTGCATATTTTATTCTCATATAGAACTTTGTTGGGAATGTTGGACACCAATGATCCCACTGTGGTATTACTGTGATTGTGTGTTGAATAGTTGTTTAGTTTGAATCAGGTACAAGTCAGGACAAGGCTGTTTTAAAAGACAAGGCATTTCTGGCTGTGTCTAATGTTGTATTAATACTAAATGAGCGCATCCTGTGTAATTTGAGTTGTTCAGCATAGCTAAAATCATCATATTATGTTCTTCTATCTTTTGGTAAAAACTGCATCCTAACTGTTAAGGTTGTCTTCAACCTGTCTCAGTAGGTGAAATGTGCTGGCATTAGAAAATGACCTTGGCTTACCAGCTAGTATACCGGCGTCAGGCCCCTCGGTTAACTTGGAACGAAGGTGGTCCGATGCTTGGTGATTGTTTGGGAACAATTCCATAGCGTTGTGCTGCCTTTTAGTACACAATGTCTTGAAATTACACTCTAGAGCACTAGATGTCAGCACGTAACCACAGAAAGTTGTTGTTAAATAAAAAAATAACAATAAAATAGCAACATCAGATTTGGTATGACAAGACTGGAGGACATACTGGATGTTAACTCCAAAGTTGGTGTCTTTTATAGAATGTTTTGCACCTGAAATATTATAATCAAATATTCAAACATATGTGTCATCCCCATATGTTGATTTTGCATGATGTAACGTGTCTATTGGTCTATTAGGTCCTTTTGGGGAGGTCAGTTTTTTTTTAGTTTCCATAGACTGTTTTCACCCAAATGTTATCTCTCTTAGAGGAGACCAGATAAACGAGACACTAGATTGCCAAAGTGGGTTTTGTATACATACTGTAATGTTGTCATAAAATGTTTCATAAATAGAAATGGGCATGGCCTACACCCCTAGATGCAGCTGTGTGTGAGGGATATGTGGATGTCGTAAATGTGCAATGTATATATCAAATCCCACAGCCTTTGTTTTGGTTGATATGGGTCAGCGACAGTTAAGGCATTGCCATTTTATCACCATCATTATCCACCTAGTGAAAGCTGCGAATGAAATATGAATGCATTGCATCATTGCCATTATGTTACTGAGCTGTTTGTTACATGACATGCCCTCCAGTGTCTGCCAGATGGCATCACTTGGAAAATAATTATGTTATTCTTCACACCAGGTGGGTTGGTGTAAGACTATTTATATTAGAGATGTTCCGATACCATTTTTTACTTCCCGATACCGATTCCGATACTTGTGCTGTGGGTATCGGCCGATACCGAGTACCCATACCAGTGTGTTTTAAAAAAAAAAAAAAAAAAAAAAAAAAAAAAAATGACTGTCATAATATTATCATTGTGGTAAGGCCTGGCTCAGGTTTAACACTTTTTAAACATGAATTAAATACAGCAATGGAAGCCATATATTTTTAAATAGAACAGTATAAAAATGTTAAACATGAACGTTGGACTTGGGATTTTCCACTTTACTAGAACCCCCTCAATGATTCGGCAATGAAAGTGCCAGTATGTGACCATCGGAACTCGGTGGGTGCAGCTCCGCACTTCGAGGGTAAATGTTGACTCTATATGTTGTCCACCCAGTGGGACATTAAACTTAGCAAAGACATGGGGCACACGTCGGAGCGCCAATGTCCGTGGTAAGCCCAAGCATACACGAAATGTTTTCCCTAACTGTCTCGTATAATTTTGGGTAGCGCAGTTTCGGAGATATATTTACAACCTGGCAAACCGTACCTTGGCTTCAAATGCTCCATTAAGCAGCGAAATCCCAAATTTTCGACAACAGCGGTTGGTAATCCAGTACAATAACTCCAAACTTTGTTGTTTTTCGTTGTTGCTTTTTGGCTGTCTTTTGGTAATTTATCCCCGTCACTTGAAGGCAGTTTTTCCCGAGTTGCTGCTGCAGTTCGTCCTTTTTCCACCGTAGCTTTCGTAATTCGTTGTGCTCTTTAGCGTGACGCGTCTTCAAATGTTTAATTAAGTTGCTGCTGTTGAAATTTGCAACACTCGTGCCACCCCTTGAAATTGCTTCTTTTTCTATGTTGCATGTTGCCGTCTTACCGGGGGGAACGTCCACGGTAAAGTACTGCCAAACTGCCGACATGATGCGCTAATGCTAGCTTGTTTTAAGGAGGCGTTAGGCGATCAATTCTTCTTCGCCCCTCTAAAACAGCAGCGCAACTATTTTAAGAGTGGCGAAGAAGAACTGTGTCCGAGCTAACGGAGCTAACCAGTAATAGATTCCTATTTTTAATAGTTTATGTGGTATCGGATCGGTGCCTGTACTCCAGTACTCGGCGATACCGATGCCAGCATTTTCGGCAGTATCGGAGGCATTTCCGATACTGGTATCGGAATCGGAACATCTCTAATTTATAATACAGGATAGTTCAGGCATATGAGAGGCATTGTACACTTGACGAAATGTTCCAAATGGGCCACAAGGAGGATCTCGTAACATAACATTACATGTCATTTAGCTGACGCTTTTATCCAAAGCGACTGACAATTGCTATGTATATCAGAGCATGCCTCTGGAGTAACTAGGGGTTAAGTTTTTTGCTTAGGGACACATGGGTTGATGGGAATCAAACCCAGATCTCCCACATCAAAGGCATGTGTCATATCCATTGCGCCACCGCCATGCCACCATGGCATATGTCTCAATAAGCAGAAATGACAGGTACTCTTTAGCATTCATCTCATAGCTTTAAGTCTGTGTGTCTTTGTGTTTGTTGAAAGCCTGTCTCTGCTGCAGAGGACAGCATCACCCAGCCTGTGTACTTTGTGTATTCAGTCAGCACTAAGTTGTCCCAGGGTGAATATGCTGCGATATAGCTAGCCCTCCCTCAGTGCTGCACTTGACGGAGATCTGGTGCTGCTACAGCACAGTCACACAAACCTCATCATGGGAGTTGAAGAAGGAAGGTTATTAACATTACCCCGAAAAGTGTTACTCACTTTGGCTTGTGGTTCTTTTTAATGCTAATAAACCTGCTGCTCGTTGCTGTAGCGTTGCTTCACTGCACCTCCCAAATAACGCAACAATTTGTTATTGAGAATTGTTGATTAAGGTCTTTCAGTTTGTAAGCAGAACCAGCATGAAATGGAGTTATTAGAGATGGCGTGTTGGCTGTAAGTGAAATCCCAACGCTGTGCACTATAATCTATGATGCAATAGTTTGGCATAACAGACTCTGTTTTTCTCAATGTTTGTCTTATAATTATAAAAATGTTGTCACTTTAAAGCATACATGTGAGGTCATCTGCAAGATGTGGCTTAAACAGTGCAGGTGCAGTGCTTGTGTTGCCCAGTGAGCCTGGGAATCAGTGGATGGACTCTAATAGAGTTATTGACAGCTGACTGCTTCCTTGGTTTTAAGGTTTGGTAGACATCCACTCACTCTGTTCTTCTCTCTGCGTCTATTTCTTTCTTCTGTCTAAGTGTGTCTCTATTTATAAGTGTCTCTATTTATAAACCTGCGTTTCGCCTTAACATCTCTTCTCTCATGTACAATATTGATGTCTGGGACTATTTCACCTTTACATAAGGCAAGGACACGATCACTCTCTTTCTACCATGCAGGCTTGTGTGGCCTGGAAAATGGGCTTTCGTCTCTGTGTCCATGTACTTTGGATATGAGTAATCTCACACACACAAGAAGCAATGACCTGCTTTTGTGGTTGAGAGCGAGCCAGTGAGAATCAAAGTGAATACTATGAATTGAGATAATCGCTGGGGACAAACTTGTGTTGTGGTTTGCTGTCAAACATTGCAGATGGATAATCATGTTGCAGTGTGTGTTGGGTAAAGCATTTGGAGGCTGTTGAGTCTCAGCCTTGCTCGTTGGCTCCATCAGGTGTCTGCTGGGAGAACTGCAACTCTGACCACACACTAGTGCAGCCGGAGCTTATCAGAGACAAGAAATTAGATTAAGCTACACCTTTGATGTAGCCTGGTCCTACCAGACTGTCGTACATTTCATTTGTACAGAGATGCTGGCTACTCTTCAACTTCCTTGAAGGCGGGTTCTCTGTTCAAGTTTGAAACTATTGGATCTGCCCCGAGCCACTCTAGATCTGCCATAACCTATCACTAATGTTTGGTCGTGATGTCAGCTTTGCATCGCTAGCGTTCGCCTTAGCTAACTCCTTCACCAATAACGGATGCGAGCTGGAAAATCAAACTTTTCCCGAACCCTGTGGGGAGGAGGGCCACAACATCACGGCCACCAACAAAACTCAGCAAAGATTCTTCTTGCTTAGGCTTTACCTTCTAGATATTCGGCACAACGGACCGAATGGCTTGCTTGCATCTGTCTCCGCCACAGGAGTTATGGAACCACAACTCTAGCGCACGATCTCAACGCCATCGCTCTCAGCCACTCCCTCTGTTCGCTGATTGGACAGGTAAAGATTGGCCAGAACCCAGACGACGTACTGAAGGAAAATAATAATTGAGCGGAAGTACGTAGGAGGGCGGAGCCAGGCTTCCTTTATTGATCCCCAGGGGGGAAGTGGCTTCTGGTGGCAACGAAAAGTAACGGAGGAGCGTTAGATAGACTGGCTAGATTAGTTGTCAACTTTTAAATTAATCGGCAACTATTTGATAATTGATTAGTGGGTTTCTTGTTTCTTCTCTTCTCTGTGACAGTAAACTGAAATCTTTTGTGGAAGTTGTGGACAAAACGAGACATTTGAGGACGTCATCTTGGGCGTTTGGGAAATACTGATCCACATTTTTATATTTATATAAATTGATATATTTATATTTTATTGACCAAACAATTAATCAAAAAAATAATCAACAGATTAATCAATCATGGAAATAATCGTTAGTTGCAGCCTTATTTGTGATGTAAAAACTCAAATGTCAATATCAGTATCGTTTGGACTGTACTAGACTCGTGAATGTGTTTTTCCTACTGAGGAGGCATTGGTTTCCATTCATGTTGAAAATAATCTTGGGGACTTTTTAAATTAGCTTTCACTAGGTCATCCATGTATCTTGTTTTATTTTTGTCTAAGCTTCTGTACCTTATCATTGTGTTGCAATGCTTTTAAAAGGGCAGCAACCATATGAATACATATTTTATAGGGTGTGTTCATATGCTGTGAGTGGTTTGGAAATCGGAGATGTGAGTGACAGCTGCTGAACAGCAACAGGTTCTTGATTCTGCCTTGAAAAAAATCATGGGAAATTGTCACTTGTGCTCTTTGCACGTTTTTTTTTTTTCACAGCCAACTGTAGAAATAGAAGTGCTGAAACGTTATTTGTTGGTGAACGTAGCATCAAGTTAACGGCCACAGGTTGACTAAAACATGACAGAATATTCCTTTTTTTAGGCGATTTGTTCCTTTTAAGGTGCATGACAGCTGGGATTTTTCTGGCACCTTTCTGACCTGCCTAAATAATAATAGGAGTAGTCATCATCACAGCCTTAGCAAAATAATGGAAATGGTTCAGTTCAGTGTCTCATTGCATTATTCTCTCCTAAGATATTATCATCATGATGAGGGCTCATTTCATTTTCCCACATGTGACGGATTTATGCGGTAGCTTCTCCCTGCATGATGCAGGTGTGTGGAGGGTTAATGAAATCCTCTTTCACCATCTCTTTGAATCGTGGAGTTTTCCTCATGGGTGAGCCCAACACGAGCCCTGAAAACTGCAGGATCTCATTAAGGACGGCTTAATGACATCTGCATCTGCCTTGATTTTAATCTTCTATTTCCTTTATCCCATCTTTTGCTCTATTCCTTTCAGGTCGGTCTGTCTTCTTTACAGTATATTTATAGGAAATTTGGGCCTTTCGCCACATCCCTTCTGCTGTTGCCAGAATGCCTGAAAGTTCTTCTTCCTTCCTCCTGCTTTCCTGCCAAATGTAAAGGGCAGAAGGAGCTGCCAATCTTCTGTTTTTTCATTTGAAGTATTTATGTAGATCGTATAATTTATGTTTTATTGATTTGAACATTAGGTCAGCACACTTTTTAGCTTTTTGTTTGATACTGTATTTGGCCCTTTTCAGTCAACTTTAGACCACAGAGACAGACAGACAGACAACCAGACAGACAGACAGACAGACAGACAGACAACTAGACAGACAACCAGACAGACAGACAGACAGACAACCAGACAACCAGACAGACAGACAGACAACCAGACAGACAGACAGACAGACAGACAGACAGACAGACAGACAGACAGACACAGAAAGACAGACAGACAGACAGACAGAAACAGACAGACAGAAACAGACAGACAACCAGACAAAACAGACAGACACAGCAGACTTACATACTTGTCCTACTTTTCTCACTCCTTTTACCCCAGTCTCTATCTGTATCTCTACTCCCACTCCTCTGCCTGGTTGACTCTTTTCCTCTCTGTATTCCTTTTCCCCCACTTCCCTACTTCCACCTTGTTTCCCCCCCCCCCCTTTCCTCTTTCCTCCCTTCCTTCATCAATGCTAATCTGTTGCCCTTCATCATGTCTCATCTTTATCTATTCCCAGATTCATCTGCCTCCCACTCTCTGTCTTCCACCCTCCTCTATCTCCCTGCTTCCTCCCCTCTCTATTTTCCCTATCATTTCCCCCCTCCATTCCTCTTGTTTTCCCCTCTTTCCATCCTCCATCATTTTGCCCTTTAATGGTTTGTCATACACGTCATGTCTTCCCTTCTCCTGCCCAGACTCCCTGTGTTGCTGCGGCATCGTAATATTCGCTGCATTGGAGATTGGGGAGTGGGTTGGGGGGGTTCGTTGTCAGGGAGACATGGGAGGCAGTTACCATGGAAACAAAGAGACTCTGCAAGTGAGGGATGGAGGGATAGAGAAGGGGTGGACTGGGTGTGACAGTCAGTGAGGTCGAGGAGTAAAAATAGAAACGCTCTGACAAGATCCTCCACCCTCCTTCTCTTCCTCCCACCCCCCCCCCCCTCTCTCTCTCTCTCTCTCTCTCTCTCTGCTCAGCGCAATGGACAACCAGCTGTAGCATCCTCTCTCTCTCTGTTTCCTCCATCTCCAGCTGATGTTCAACAATCTTTGACCTTCAACAGGAGTAACTATCAGGGACCTCTGGGATTTTTGCCTGCGCATAAAGCCACAAGAGTATCCGATTTAATTTGACCTGTCGACTGCTTTTAATAAATACAGGACTTGTTATTTTGTCCTCCTGCCTTTGAAACGTATTTGTCTTCCTCTATTTGTATCCCACATAGTGTCTCTGTGGTCCAGTTTGTTAGTGGCCAGGTTGCCAAGGTTTTAGTTGTAGATATGTTTACACTTTCACTTGGGGAGCCATTTTAAACAACCTCACATTTATAATCATTACAATTTCTAGATATAATTTGTACCAACATGTTTAAAGTTACCATAAACAGCAGGAAATGCTTTTGTTACTATTTTTATCCGCGGATTAATCCACATTTGGTGCATAGTGAGTATTTGATGCAGTAGGGCGTGAATATGAGATTCATTCAAAATAAACTAGTATTTAACAATAAGTGCAACAGTGTGGCTCATTGATGTACAGACAACAATGCTCAATGGCACTGAGGAATAAGACATAATAGGCGTTGGTACATAGTAGTTGTTAGTAGGTACATTCATTGTTGGTTTTGGTCTTGGGATCTTTTATGTGTTCTTTTTTGCTGTCTTTCTTTAATCAATCTGGATACAATCTGTATATGCACTAAAAGGAATTTGGCCTGGCTGGCTGAACAAGGCCTCAGTCAAGCCTAAACAGCAACACTACATTCTCAACAGGATTAAGTACATGTGTTAGAGGGATTCAACCAGCAAATCGCAAAACCTCAATTAAACCAATGTAGGCTTATTTCTGGAACATCATGAGGAAAATGAAGTGAAACGTGTGCTAGTGGAGCAAACATTTCCACAGCGGTGAACTGGGAAAAGAAATAAAATCTATGGATGCAGGGACATCAGCAGGAGTATGAGCTAAAGGTCACTGGCACAGGATTAAAGACATGACAGCTCAACCCAAAGAACCTAATATACATAATATAGCTGAATTATTTCTCGTTTGATCATTACCACATGAAGTGGTTACAGTAAGTGAAGGAGAGAATTGGATACAGAGGGGTCAGTCCCCTGTGTCTTCCCAGTTTCAGGCTTGCTCTTGTCTTGTCTCAGAAATGCCAGCGCCTCAGCTGTCCAATCTACAAATGTCTCTGCTTTATCATGAGAATCCCGTTTAAATATTAGCACAATGCTTAGCCTGACCCAAACTTTACATTCTGCATTTCTTGCATAATGCCCGCCCTTGCCAAGCCTGTTGAAACTGAACAACCCTCTAATGTCTTCCTCTGTCTGGCTGTCACTCCCTCGGTGGTTACAGTAGACAAATTGTTTATGGAGGGTTATGTAATGAAACTCATTCATTTTCAGTCATGCTTGAGAAGCTGCTCTTGTTATCTTGGCACAGGCCTTGGGTGTGTTGGGGGGACAAGTGGGGTTGGTGACAGACAGTCAGCTGTCATGACTCATGTGCAGTGAAAAAGCTTCACATAGTTGTCAGTTTTTTTTTCCCATCAGGCATTTGTTTAAAATAGTGTTTCAAAGGCAGGTCGAGACCTTAAACTGGCTCACCGACATTAGATTCCCAAATGTGCCCAAGTTACTCTGGAGATATTTACCACTGTCCACACATGTAGGCTACTAGCTTTCCTTCTACCTCTGTTTGGCTCCTTTTGTCTTGTGTGAGCACTGAACACTCTGTTGCAATGTCACGTTTAACATTATCAGGGTTCAAAGATCCTAATCCTGGTTCAAGATGACAATAGTCTTTTATTTTTTATTGATAATTTTTTGGGGCATTTCAGCCTTTAAAGGCAAGGACAGCTGACGTATGAAAGGGGAGAGAGAGGGGGGAAGACATGCAGGAAACCATCAAAGGTCAGACTCGAACCCTGGACCTGCGTTGAGGAATAAGCCTCTACATATGTGCACCCGCGCTACCAACTGAGCTTACCTGGCCACACCTGGCAATGCTTTTGATGGCGTAGTACTCAAAAAACAGAATACAGCCATGCTAAACACGGTTACGTGCAGGGCTGTTTAGTGAAGGCTGAACACATGTAAACGCAGTTTACCCATCTCACAAATAATAGCATTTATGCACACTTCACATCACTTTACATGCTCGCTCGATCTGGGCTCCCTCTTTTTTTCTCCACTGATTTAAGGATCTCTCGGTTCAAGTCTTATTTATAGATTTCTTTAAGGCATAAACTAACTTCAAACCACAAGATTTGAACCTGTTATGCAATGATTGACATGACAGACTTAATACAGGAACAAGTATTTTATTGTATTGGTAATGCGTTTAGACACAGAGTAAAAATGATCAGCTAGTTTTAAGTCTGATCAGTTGAGAAATACAAAATGCAGTTGTTTTGTCTAGAAGTCTATACTTCAACTGTTTGGCTTTAAGTTTAAACACATACATTCCACTCCAGTCAGTTTTTCATAGTTTTTTTTCTCTCCAAACATTGATTTAAAAATACAGATCATAACAATTGTGTTGGATTTCAAATATATGTTGGAGATAGAGACTGATTGATGATTTAAGATAGGGTTTAGGTACTCTATTTTACCAGGTGTAAACCTCCACGTTCTGCATGGGGATAAGAGCAGTATCCCCTTTTCAACATGACCTTGGTCGCTGGGAAAGGTTGCTGAATGCTTTAAGCCGAGAGAATAATTGTCAGTTCTGATAGAAGAGAGAATACGGACTTCCAGATGGTTGCACTCCTTGAAGCCAATTTATGTGAGCATGGAGTTGAAGACATACACAGAACATCAGTACGTCACTCTGGAAAATGGCGTCAGTTAAATGACTAGAATGTAACTGTAAATGTCATCTTAAATTGCTTAAGCCTTGGTCGCCTGGATGGCTCACCTGGTAGAGCAGGCGCCCATATATATAGATGTAGTGGCCGCAGGTGCAACCCTTTGCTGCGTGTCATTCCCCCTCTCTCTCCCCTTTCATGTCTACAGCTGCCCTATATGAATAAAGGCCTAAAATGCCCATAAAATAATCTTTAAAAAAATATATAAGGGATAATTGTAGAGCGAGGCGGTTGTTATAGTGAATACAACCGCGACAGGGAGATCAGGACTTGTCTTGAATTAGCTTGATGGGGTTGAATTCGCTGTCACAACCGCCTCGTTTTACATTATCCCGCTTATTAGATGGCTAACTACCAAATATCTCAACAATTTGACAGAACATATTGATTTAAATGGGAGTTTATTGAGTTAAACAATACGATGAAATTGCTTCTGCTAAAAAAACAGTCTGTTCCGTCTCTACAGTTGGAATCCTGCATCCATAGCAACCTAAACTCTGTAGCTGTTTATTGCAGCCCTTCATCTATGACCCAACACCACCTTACGGGCTGTGGTAGTAGCTGTGTATTTTATGGGGTGCTGCCGTGGTGGACAAATTACCCAGCTGCTGTTTTAATCCCTGCAGGAATTGACATCAGCTGAAGCAATGTGAGCTAGCTAGCGAGCTATCGGCTGCTCTAATTCCTATTAAACTGAACATTTCTGTTCAAGGTGAAGTGAGACACAGTAATGGCTTCTTTGGGAATATTTATGTTGACATTTATGTTCTCATTCATCTCGTTTCCTTTTTGCACAGCGACTGCGTGTTGACACACCTGTGAGTTAACGTTTCACATGTTGCAATGTAGCTAAGCTAACTAATTAGCATTGTTGTCCCTACGGCTGTTACTGTGTAGCGATCATAGATGGTATATAAAGATGTAGCAATAGACGCTCACCAGATCTGCTGTCATGCTTGACTTGGAGGACAGAAGTTGCTCCAGGCTTCCCCACTTTTTGCCACAGCTGATAAATTATCCAGACTTCTTTCAGCGGATTGATTGATAGCCGTTATCTAGAGTGAACAGAACTGCGTCTATGGCAACGGTGTGTTATACTTAGCAACGGTCCGTTTTCAAGAAAATAACAGGCCGCATTCTACCTTAGAATTCAACCGAACCATGTAATATGTACTGTATATATATTTCGCTTAAACTTACAAAAATGTAATGTAATAGTGGTAGTTAGCTCCTACACTCAATTTCTCAGTGAAGTCCAGAAAATCAGGGCTCGGCAAAACTGTGGAGATAGGAGAGGCTGGATGGACTAAACCCTTTGCTGTCAGAACTGTATTAATCCTCCTGGCAAAGCTGTAATGTAAATCTCCAGAGGAGTGGAGTGGGGTTTTGCACCATACTTGAAATGGGGAGAAAGTCTCCAGTTCTTTTTAGGATGGAGGAAGTAGACATCTTTCACTCAGCTCACCAACACTATCATGTTCTACATATAGAATTGAATAGATTGACGACAGTGTGTTCTCTGTTTCTCTGTGTTGTTGTTGTTTTTTCTTTCTGTGTCATTGTAAATGAAGGTCACCCCTTAATGATCTCTCGGGTATAGATAAGGGGTTGAGTAAATGAATGAAAAAAAGAATGAGGACTTCATCCTAATTTAATTAGTAGTGTGTTATAGGGCCATCATTACCGTAGGGCACCATAGGAATTGCCGTATGTCTTGACCATTAAACACCCATGCAGAGTAATCAAACCTAGTGAATCGCAGTTGGTTTACAAATAGCAGCAGTGACATAAAACAAGTTTTTAAAAGCACATAACAGTTAGAGTGGGTGACAGCAGTGCTTATTCAATTCTGTGCTCATATTCAAGGCTATACTTCTATGGAATGAAACAACAGGTCCAGACCAGGTTATGTTTACAATCTTTTAAAAAACATATACACATAGCATACATTAATTGCTCCTTACATTAGTATTCAGTGTGACAGTAACATTCACATGAAATGCAATATAATTCCTTCTAACTATAACGTTACCACTTTAGATTATGTTTTTATGCTTGGTCCTGATTTTCAGAAGTCTGTTTTACACGCAAATTTGAGTTTCCTTGGATGGCGAAGGCATGACCTGTCGTACTCTGCCTCTGGTTGGTTAGTACTCCTTGCCTTTGTTGGTTGGATTGGTTAGGTTTAGGCATGAGGAGTGAGATTGGTTAGGGTTAGAGTAAGAATACCAGGATAAGCCAATCAGACGTCGTAATAGTGTGCAGCTGCTTCCGCTGTTCAATCAGAGGAGATGTTAGTCCACAGAACAAAACCTATGAGCTAAAACTAAATATAGTAAATATATCCAGGCTATACAGTCAGCGGAAATCAATTCAAGTTGATTATCAACACCCCAGATCAAAACTGTGCAATGCCAATATAAAAGATGCACAATGAGCCTGTTTTTTTTCTTTTTTAACTGATGTTGTCTGTTAGCTAGAATGCCAAACTTAAAGCATTTTTTAACAATGCGAAATGTTACGATTAGGTCAGTCGAGCCTTTAGCACAGCCCAGAATTTACACTCAAATGAAAAATTGTTCAATAAATATACTTTTATTTAATCATATTCAATCAATGTAATCCACCAAACCAATAAAGATAGCTAAGGGCAGTAAATAGGAACTTTGCAAAGAGAAAATGTGAAATAAAAGCATTTCCGTCAGGGCAGAATTGAATCAAGACAAGGGCACAAGGTTTAGGGCACACAGTTGTTCCATGCGCACACAGTATCAACTCATCACGTCAATGTGATAAAATGTAAATTTTTTCTTTTACTTCTTCTGTGGCTAGTCATGGGCTGATATAAGAAGGAAACAAAGGCCTTCAGAATCTAGTCCGGGTGATTACAGTCTCCAGTGATGTTTCACAAATCTCTCCTTGTGTCTCTCACTCTGTATCAACATGTAAAAGTGGTTGTCATATTGCAGCTGAGAAACTGACTGTCATCTATCTGTTTGTGTGCATGTTTTCCACAATAGAGTGTGTGTGTGTGTGTGTGGTGTGTGTGTGTGTGTGTGTGTGTGTGTGTGTGTGTGTGTGTGTGTGTGTGTGTGTGTGTGTTCCGTGTACCTGCATGTGTTTGTGTGTGATCATGTGTCTTCATGTGTATATGCCTGTGCACGTTTGTCGCTAGGGGCTCGATGCTGAAATTTTGCTCCAGCGAATGAGGGAATATTCCGGGCTGTCACGTGACTGTGTGATGTCAGAGAGAGAGAGAGAGAGAGAGAGAGCGCGAGAGCGCAAGGTGCAATTTAGCCCCACAGCTGATCCGTGCAGTGCTCAGAGAGAAGCCGAGACGAACAGACACACACACACACTTTCACGCGCACTCTTTTTTGCCTGTAAACACACGTACACACGTGCACTTCACACACATCAGCACAGTTACACACACACTACTCTGAGGCATCACCAGAAAGGATGCATTGCTACCTCTACTTTCCAAGCTCATACCACTTTGGATCCTGAGGACATTTCTTCCTCCTGGACAAGAGTGAAAGGACAGTTACTGAAGACAGAAACGAGAAGGAGACAGGAGGAAAAACTGAAGACTAAAAAAAGAAAGAAATAGAACAAAAATTACAAAAAAAGACGAAGGAGAAGAAAATAGGAAAGAAAATAAGAGACTGACAAGAAAAGCCAGAAAAAGAGCAAGACAACAAGACCTGACAACAGAGCGTGAGAATGTCCTTCCTGTCTGGCTCACCCTGGCAGCAGCCTGGCATCATTACTGGTAGCAGCGGATACGGACAACCTTCCAGTGGGCATCAACAGCAGCAGCAGCAACACAAAGCTCCCTCCACCCTCTCTGGTGCCAACATCCCTGTGGTCCTGGCCTCGTCTCCACTATCACCCTCCAGCCCGGCCTCTGACCACCGCAGTGACTGGCACTGTCAAGGCCAGATGGCACTGGGGGGGCAGATTGATGCTGCTACACAGGGGGGGTCCAAAATAACTTTGACGGAAGACAAGGCGAAATTAGGGCGAGGCAGATCCGAGGGGACGATGTCTGGGACGTTGGCCGAAGGGCCAGGAACGCAGAGCTTGAAGATGCCAGCGCTGAAGATAGAGGATGAGGGGTCCAGAGGGGGGAGGCCAAGGGAGGATGGATATAGGATCGGAGTTGCAGGAGGGTCAATGGGGAGTGCAGGACAAAGCCCCAGCAGCCCCCTGTCTTCTCACTCTTCTCCTTCTTCTTCATTACCTTCCCCTTCTATCTACCTGGGAGATCCTTTCAGAATTCTTCGCTAGACCGTAAATCCACACCAAACTCCAATTTTGGACAAAATATTCTGCAACAAAACTATACAGGCAGCAAAGATGGATTCTACATCCAGGGATCTCAAGTGTCTGCCCATGGCCAGGGCTTGCTTTCTCCCCCAAAACAGGCCTCAGGGCAAGGGGAGAGAAACACATTGAACCCTTGCTTCACTGGAAGTACAAGATCAAGTCCTGCAAGTAAAGAGGATGAGAAGAAATCTGTTACGTCCTCTACATCCGAAGACATACTCGGAAGTTTCAAAGAAAATTCAGTTGCAGTTCTAACTAATCAAACGCTCAAGCTATCTTTAGGAAAGCAAAGTGTAGATATACAACCAGTTGGTACTGCTCCTTCTGCTGCTGACCTAAAAGGAAGTAAAGATAGTGCCAGCGCAGGGCCTAGAGCAGGCCTACCTCCACCCTCAGCCAACATTGGTGTTGAGGTGGGTAGTGTAGATGAGAGTAAGGTGGAAAGAGAAAACTTAAGCCATACTGAAAACGGGAGGACGGGGTCACCTAGTAGTGGCATAACAGGTTGGGTGGCACAGGATTTAAGTTGTGCTACCTTAAGCAGAGAGACAAAAACTAGCCAAAGCAGTGAAATGCCACAGCGAACTGCTGTAAGGCGGGCAATGTCCGACTGTTCACATTTGTCTGTTCCAATGGTAATGACCGGAACGTACCCTACCGGTATGGGAGGGGTACCGAATTTTGCCCTAATGGGAACATCTTGCCCACCCAGGGCGCCCCACCCACACGTGGCTGTCCGACGCTCGCTCACAGTTACGGGCAGCACAGACGCTGCAGCTGCAATGGCGACAAGGATGTCATCCCCGTTAATGACACCAACGGTATTGCCATCATCCCCACCTCCTAAGAGGCATCATGGGAGCTGTGAAACCAATGTTTTACTTCCTGTTCCACTCCCTGCAGGAATGTCCATTGACAACAACCAAGATAGTAAACTGAACACAACGGGTAAGCGTTTCTCCATGTGTGCGTCTGTGTCTGTTGGGATGGAAATGAGAAAACACACAGAGTAGATTACCATATATACCAGGTCACCCTAACCTGGGTCCAGACCTCTGGATAACTGTGCAGATCTCTGATTTGTCCAGTGACTCAAAGTAGATCTGGTTTGTAAATTCAATTTGCAGCAATAATAACATTGACATTTATTTTTGTGAAAAGACATTAAGCTGCTCATAGCAATCGATGTCGAAGCTTCTAGCATGGATATGTCTCTTAGTGACTGGTTAGAGCAACACTAAACAAAACAGCTCCCTCAAGATTTCCCCTGACCCGCTAGTACTGATTAGGAGACTGCCTTGTAATCATGAATGGCAGTAACCCTTTTTACATTCTTCCATTTCCTGTAATGCAGAGCATGGATCATGACAAGCAGAGGGTTCGCAGCCAAAATGGCTGCCAGATGCTTGATGTGTGTCACTGAAAAGAGCAAGATATAGACTTTCACTTAAGCTAGCTTGACATCTTCACTATCAAAACTGGTATCTCTGTAGCCAAAGTAGCCCTGGTGGGTCTTTCTTATGGAGGTGTACATGCCACAGGATAGCCAAGCTATGTGTGTAGGCTCCGGTGCTACACCGTAACCCCTTTACTCGCAACTGTTAATCAAGCTTTAAATTCTAGCCACTTTCTTACAACCTGATCAAACCAAAGACATTGAAGTACCTGCAGTGCCTGGCATTTTCTTAATTCATACAGAGCAATAATACAGAAATTTCACAGCGCCAACAGATTGGACCATATGGACTCTTCTAGTTTTAATGTCGCACTGCCTTCATCTTCATACGGGGTTGTGTAATGTAAAAGTCATCATTATTCACCTGAGCACATCCATGGCATTACAGCTCAGTTGCATTCAGCTAAGAATAGTTTGTTGGTTGTGCATTCTTTTGCAAATTTAACTGTGTGTGAAACATGGTGTATTTAAGAATATCAATAGGAGGCTGCCACACTGCTGGTTGCCACTTTGGTAGAAAACACATGCACTATGCATTCAACATGCTGTGTCTGGGTGTGATAAGTGACACTGAATATTAATTACGTGCATCCTTTTCATTCTTGATTAGGCCAGTTCCACTGCTGCCCACCTCCATTATCCACCTGTGGATACTCATTCTGTTTCTTTGGGTTTCTTTTTGGCAGAGTTGCATCAATTCTCCCTGCTCTCAGTTTTACAAACGTTAAATCTCACTTACAGGGAATCATTCAAAACCGAGCCTTGCAGCCAAAATCTATTTATAGTTTTATTAAGTTAATGTTTTCTACCCACTGTGTAGTTTTGCAGCCATATTCTAGTAGTAGATTATATGGTTGACCTGCTATGCTAATTTTAGATATTAGTTAGTCAAGTCGATGAGCTGAGTTAGAAGAACAGTCTGGTGGCTAAAGCCCTTTTATGATTAAAATTCAGTTAATTCAGTAAATCAGTAAAGGTGATAGCAGGTCATACTGGGTGTAGATGGGCCTGTTATAATTATTGGCTTCTGTAGGTGTCTTCTACCAAAAAAAGGTGCTCAAAGGCACCTCGGCAGTATCCATGAGGTGAACTGGCCTTTCCAGATAACAACCACACTCTGTACTTGGTCCGCACTGGGACGGAAACCCAATCCTACAGACTGAGCTACTGCCGCCTTCTTCATTGCCATTATCTCAACGGTGAAACCTATTTTAATCGTTATCTCCTCCTGTAATAGGGGTTTTAATGAGGTAAATCAATATGAGAAAAGGGGTTTTGCTTTGCTGGATTTCACATTATATTTCATTTAATTTTATGAATGTCACAAAAATATTATCACATTCTCATATCCTATTGATGAATTCTTGGACAAATGCAAATGAGATTTTCACAAATTGAAGTTGATAGCAATGTAACAGAAAAAGAAAGAGCAAAAAGTGTGTGAAGGGAGCTGGCAGAGGATTATGGGAAGACTTAAAACCTAGGGCTTAAAACCTAAAATGAACGCTGGTTTGGATTATTGGCGTCTTTTGTTATGGCTCTGTATAACAAAGTTAATGAGAGAAGAGCCATCTATAAATGTAGTCATTCCCTATTGCCCCCATTACGATATCTGCATTTATATACAGCATATACTGCCTTTGTAATTGTCTGTCCATCCAGCCGTGTGTTCTGTTTTTCAGACTGCTGTCGACAGAGAAAAGCTGGGGCATTGATTAGACATTGACTCTGACTGTACTCATTCAAATCAAGAGCAGCTATTTCTAGCGTTGTGCGTGTGTGTTTGGGTACATGTGTGTAGGTGAATAGCTTCCATTGACGTGGATCTTACAGATTTTAAATTCACACGCCCCCACAGACATACTGACTATACACAGCATGCTAATTTAGCACAAACAGATAAAAATAGATCACAGATAGATCACAGCTGCAACACACAAACATGCACAAAGGAGAACACAGCTGTGGGGGGGGGGGGTTTGAAGCTTGAGCTAACAGGGAACTTAACAGTGATAATACAAAACCAATTCATCAAACAGATGCGCTGGGACCTGTAGTCCTCATTAAACACTGTCTGTGTTGGAACTACTGATCCCTGGGGTCCGTTTCAGGAAGATTAACACACTTGGAATCTAACCCTGAACTCTGAGTTGATTTAACCTGACATGGGAAACTTTTGAGTTTTTGGTTCCAGAATAGCTGATTTGAGTTGGTTCAATCGACTCGGAGTAGGTTGACTCAGGGTGTGTGTACCACCACCACAATAAAAAGGCAGCATGAAGGGAGCCCTGATACTACGATTCACCATAGTACCAACCACAAACAAACTGGTCGGCAGAAACACTCATGCGCACACACAGCAAGAACATATATTTCGTTAAAAAAACACAGCAGCTGCTGAAAATAGCGAGAATTGGAATGGGAGAAAATGTCTGCTCGAGTCAATGTGTAAGCTCCAATATAGTGTATTCATTTCATATTTAATCACAGATAACCTATATTATTACTGGGGAAAACTGTACTATTAACAGAATTATTAACAGAATTATGATTTACATTCATTTATTTCTTTTTATTGGCTTTTACTGGTGTGTGTACAGGGAACTCTTCACAAACGTTTAAAAAACAGCACACTCCTCTGACGGCGCTACAGTGGCTTTACTAATAATACTCTGCATCACCAATGTTGTAAAGAAAACTGCAGTTTGCAAGAAAACATAATGTGACACAAAGAATCTACTTGGATGTAAGAGCATGTCCACGATGGGTGACATAAGTGATATGAGGACGGATAAGGTTATGTAGCTACACAACTGATAGACAGGGGAAAAAAATGATACCGGTAAAATAGGTAGTGATCTGGAAATGAAAATGCATCAATAGTTGGGGCCTCAATATCATATATCATCTCCCGGTGTATGTTTAACTCCCCGCGAAGTAATACAGCTTCTTCATCAACGGGATCCTCCACAGAAGGATCCATGTTTTGAGAAAAAAAAAAAAAGTTAATAAACCAACCCTGTTTTTTTTTTATTCATGCAGATAACAAACTGCGCTAAAATGATACAAGCTGAATGAATGAATGAGGAAATGAAAGCGTGCTGTGTCAGAGGGGGGAGACTGAGAGAAGAAATCCTGCTCCCAAAGAGGTTAGGTTCACAGACTTAGTTACTGAGGTTAAGTTACCTCTCTGTCTGAAACAGGCTGAAGTTACCTCTCTCTCAGGTTTGATTAACCTCCCTATCTGAAACAGAAAACCCAGAGTTACCCTCATCTCAGGGTTAAAAAACTCAGAGTTTTCACTAAACCTGCTTTTTGAAACCGACCTCAGTCCTTCCTGTAATCTTGTCTCAATGTGCTTTTGCTGTACAGAGGGGAGGGGAAAGCAAATCCAGAGGGAAAAATTACTACAACACAAAAAAAAACGGAACTTATATACTTCCAGCTCGATGAATGGGTGGTTGCAGGAGAGGGGAGGCGGACAGGTGCACCTGGTCCATGTGGGCAGGCAGGGTCACAGTTTCAATCCTTATACTGGTTCCTTTGGACACAAATCATGGTGTGCCACTGTATAAGACATTTTTGAAAAATGTAGTCAAATATTTCAAAAAATTATCCCCAAACTAGCCAACCCACAATGGCTCCCTGTGAAGTTTCACTTTCCTTTCAAAATGTTACAGCTGACTTTTTAAGTAATAATTTCTTAACTAATAAGCTCCATTGTCAGAATAATAACCAGAGAGCAGCAGGTATTATCTGTCAAACAAACGTGTTGTTTTATTGAAGAAGTCAGTCTATATTAATTGGAACTGCAATCTGATTTCATGCTGCACACAGCATGAGTAGTTTTCCACACAACAGCAGAACACAGTGTGTGTTAGTAGTGAGTGGATAATGAGTAGCAATCTGATATAAAATAACAACATTCATCATTATTACATAAAGAGGGCTTTACCAAAATGAACTTAACATACTGTGTCTCTCATACACTGTAGCATAAAATCAGTTTGTGTGTACTGTTTGTCTGTGCAAAGTCCTGTGGATTATTCCTGGGTCCATCAGACTGTCTATTGATTGTCCTGTCTGTCAGTATGGAAGCTTGATAGCTGTCATGCTAGCGAGCAGGAACTGAAGCGGTCAATTCACAAACTGGGATCATGTTTGTGAGACAGAAAGGGAGAATGCGTGTGCGTGCGCGTGCGCGTGTGCGTGCGTGTGTATGTGGTGGGAAGGCGCCTGCAGTAAAATATGCTTGCGCCAGCTCCATGTCTGTGTATGTTAGTCATGCTCTGATTTACATGGCAGTCAACTCTCTCTCCATCCCAAACACACACACACACACACACACACACACACACACACACAGCTAGTTGCCAGCAGCTGTGTATTGGAGCAAGGTTTTAGATGGATCCTCTGCATCTAAAGCCAGCAGTTTCATGTTGGATGAGTCATATTGCTGGTGTTGAAGGTTGGAATGATGCAGTGATTTAAATTACTGTAGCATGAGCAATAAAGCTACCAGTTTTTGTTAAAGCTACATATAACATTAAAGCTCCTACTGTATAGATTTTTATCTGCCGCGATATCAGCTACGGCAGCACCTCTGGTATTGTTTTCACCTTGCGAGTCTGTTTTTTGGTGTGTGTGTGTGTGTGTGTGTCTGTGTGTGTGTGTGTGTGTGTGTGTGTGGTCTGTGTGTGTGTGTGATCATGGCAAAATGGGGTCCTGGAGAATCCTCCTGTAGCTAGCGTTTGAGTACTTTGTTTATATTTCTGTCCATCTGTCAACAGATTTTGTCACTGTGATAGCGTTTTTGTGCAAGATACAGTAATGAAACATTAAATGTGTGTAGTTAAGATCAAAATGAAGGCCGAGTTCGTAGATGGGTGTGAACCTTCATCAGCAGTGGTTGAAAGGTTTGACTTGTGTTTCCATATCTTTTTTTTAACTGTCAACCATGAGTCCAACCGTGTTAAAGGACAGCAATTCAAAAAGCAGTGGTACTATTTTAAGACCTGGATTTTTGTTGTCTTTGGCAGGAAGAACAAAGGAGAATTTGAACACACCGCCCAGACTAGATCAAGGACAGAGCGCCTTAGTCTTCTTAGAAAAGACTAAGAGCTACAGTTGCAATAAGCATTCATCACTAAAGAGCTCTTTTTACGCCCTTCCTGGAAAAGACATGCATAGTAGTGATGTATGTTTTCTCTGTCAGACAACAAATCAGATAAGACCAAAACACTGCAAGGAATCTTGGAATCAAGGAATTATTTAAAAAAATTAAATAAAAATTCATGAAACAAGTAGGTGTCAATGAGAGGCTTTGCTGGAGCAAGTGATGAGTTTTCATTAACATGACATAGTGTGATATTTTGAGGAAAGAAGTGACTTCAATCTAAAGCACCACAAAACAATAGTGTTAGACAAGTAGTGAAAGAGGATTGCAGGAGGCTAACCAAACTACAAATGCTCTCTACACTTTTTCTGTTGCCCGCATTACCACACACTCTCCACGCTCATAATCATAGTCTTTCTGATTAGGGCTCAAAGCTGAACTAGTTTGCAACCACAGTTCAAAGTAACATAACAAATATATCTTATTTAATGGCAGCCATTGTTTCAGAGGGCTCTGCTCAATGTTACTGGCTAGAACAGCAACAAATTGTCATCGATTCAGAGGAGATAGGGCAGTTATCACACAGCAAACGTCAGCACAGAGGGAAATGAGGGGACATTAGGGCACAGCATGAGCCTGTCCAGTGTCACTGTTATGTAAGAGATGTCTTGGTGGCAACAAATAGCCTCTGTCTCTTTCTGTCCCCCATCCCTCAGACCTGCCAACGGTCTGTCCCTAAACCCATCAACCTCCCTCTGCTCCCTTTTTTTCCTGTCATTCTTTAACTTTATTCTCTATTTTTCCAGACTGATCTCATGAAATGGTGTATGTATGGCACGACAATTCGTATGCCATTATTGGTGTGTTGTCAAGACGCATACTCGTTGTCTAAGTTGGCGTGTATATTTAAGCAAGGTCATGATGCCGTGTTGATTTTTCTTTCTCATACTGTGCTCATCTCATGAATCAGCTGTTAGCAACATTGATGCTGCAACCCATAGTGCTTCCTCTGAGGATAGATGTCCCTGGATGGTGTTTTCACAATCCTGGCACACAGCCTGCTTAGCCTGCTTTATTTGAACTGCAAGTTTATTTTTATCATTAAGTCCAAACCTAAAATTCCTGAAACCGTGACAGTGGTGTTTGTGCCGACAACTAACTATAATGTTTGTAGAAACTCCTGTTTTTATAGCGGACCTCTGCTAACTGACCTGTTAGGCCGGCTCCACACTGGATATGTCACGCGAGCGTGTCAGCTGCATGGCGTGTCCGTTTTTATTTTGGCTCCCATGTTAACAGGTTAGAGCTTACACACTGCCTGCGTGACACGCACGTCTCGCCCTCAGCTCAAGCCGTGCCGAAAACGCGTGCATGCTAGGAATAGAACCAACGCTTATTTTTCACACAATACGCGAGCGTGTTGGAAGCATTTCCAAGCAAAATAGAATAGGAAAAGATGTTTATATGTCCTTTTTACACAAATACATATTAATAAATGACATGTTGATGTTTGATAGTCTCTAGGTTTTGACATTAATGCAGATATAAATGTAATAAAAAGAAAATAAAAAAAACAACTTAAAAAAAGATTTGTGTGATGGTCCTACATCAGGTATATAGGCTCTCTACAGCTACAGAAAGTTGTTAATGTTATTGAAATAAATATACAGCTCACTTACCCATTTTTCACAGTTTGAATCTGTCCCGAAATAGCCCTCCCTGTACGTCACCTAGCAGCAGCAGCAGCAGCAGTAGCAGCGCCGCCACAGCCGCCACAGCCGCCACACAGCTGACACGCAGCAGAAACGCCACTCTCACGCGACACAGTCAGTGTGTAGCCGGACTTAGAATAGCTTTTTTGTCCTGGCATAAAAATGATTTTGCATTTACAAAAACTGTATTAAAAAAAGCCATTTCATTTATAGAATGGATCACCAGTTCAACTTGTACACAGTAAAGCACGTGCTGTAGACTTGTGTTAATGTATACAGTCAAAAGTGTTGATGTATGGTGACATTGAAAAACATTTATTAGAATCAAGTTATCATTTTTTGCACATGCTGACCATGGCATTCTTTCTGTCACAGTGAAATCTGACAACAAGGAAATGCAGGAGAAGACGGACAAGTTTGACACCTTTGATAAGAAAGAGAAAGACGATCAGCTGAAGAAGGACGCTGGTCCAGACAAGAACCAGAAGTCTGAGAAGATCCTCAAAGAAGAGGAGAAGATGGAAAAGATGAACGCGGAGAAAAACAACAAGGCCAACGAGAAGGCAGAGAAGGTGGACAAGCCTGAGAAGACCAACAAAGACGAGAAGAAGGAAGAGGAGAAGAAGCTGGGTGAGAAGGGAGGGAAAGGGACAGCCAAGTCTCCAACAGGCAACAGCAGCAAGACCCTGCCCAGCCCTGACAGCAAGAGCAAGGTAGGTCACACACACAGAGAATACTGCTGTCCACACACATTTCCTGCAAACAGATTTACACTTTTAAAGTGAAAGAGTGTCCAGTGGTTACAGAAACAGCCCGGCACCCAAAGGTCACAGCTTTGAACTCTGCCACAACCGGTGTGTCCGACAGCCTGTTCAAGTGTCCTTGAGCAAGACACACACACAACACACACACACACACACACACACACACACACACACACGGGTGCTCAGGCTGATAACAGAAATTACACAGACATCTTCCACGTAAGTTAGGTTGACCAACAGCAAACCATCTTCAACAAATGGAAAGCCAGAGAGCCAAACTGGAGGAAGCTAATATAGCTTATTAGCTGTGTTGCATCATCCACTTTTATTTAAGGCTGCAACTAACCATTATTTTCTTTATGGAATCATCTGCAGATCATTTTCTCGATTAGGCTGCTCTGAATTGCATATTTTACTTTGTGATTGGTCGCTTGCTGTGCTGCCATATCACGCTCATTGCATTCAGTGATTTCATATCTGCTTTTTCTTTCTCTCCTCTCTCTCTATCTGTCCTCCTCTTTCGGTCTTTACCTCTCTCCTCTCTTTTTTTTTTTTTACTGTATCGTGGCTTCTTTTAATTCCATTATCACCAGCCTGACGTGGGTTCAACTAAACCAAACTCCGCTAAATCCCGCCCATCCACCCTCTCCACCAATGGCGAGGCCAAACGCCCTTCCCCCACCACAGCCTCAGCCAATTAAAAAAGCCCTGTACCCAAGGCGACCACACCCACCGCTGCCAAGCGGTCGCCAAATGCAGCTGGCTCCGCCAAGGCTGCCAAGGTGAGTATAATACACATGGCTGGATATAGTTCTTTTGTGAAAATTGGATAAATGTAATATGTTCCATTTTAGTGAAGATTGGCATGCTCAGTTTGCGTTTGTGTCTGTACTTGTGTTCTTGTTGACCTGTGAAACATCATCACAACTCTAAGTCGCATTTAGCTCGGTCTGGATGTCCTGAAGTGTGCCAGCATGCATTTCTGGTTCCAAATCAACCAGATGCAATGATGCAATAAGCTGATAAAAGACAAACTGTTGTCTCTCTGTCACCAAATAGGGTTTTGGAATAAATATGTTTGTTTTATTAAGTAAGGTGCAGTCAAGATGGACAAACAGCCTTGTACAGGAAGTCAAATAAATAGTTACATACTGTAAAATCCCTCCAGATTTAATAAAATGTTATCAGACCAATCTTTTCAGCTAGTACTCAGTAATAATTATTGTCCTAATGATGTTCTTCTGTATGACAAAGTAGCCTATTAAAATGCTGTATAGGTCTGTGATCATAATAACAACCATATTACTCAATTATTTCTGATGATAATTTCTCATGTAAGGCAGCAATAATATCAGTTTACCGCAGTAGATGAATCAACTGCTGGGCATGTTCCTCTTACACTAAAGAAATTCAAAACAATGAAACAATGAGTGAAATTACATAAGGCAGAAATAAAAGACTATTTTTAACTAGTGATCCGTCAGATTTTCTGATCATCAGAACATAACATCTGTTCAGAAGGGATTTTAAGAATCCTCACATCCCACTTCCGAAAAGTTGCCTAATATTTAAGAATAAGAAGAACTAAGAATTACTAAGGATATAATCAGTAACATATTCATGTTGTCTAGACTAAAACTATTGTACTGTATGTATGTATGCAGCTGTGAGAACTCTCGGTAATATAAGATGAATGTATTCTCCCTCTCTGTCTGACAAAAGTCACAGTCAACCACAACAACAACACAACATTTATTCTGTAAACACAACACAACTTCAGAGTGCAAAATCCAATTAAACCAAAAATTTAAGATTTCTACAAAGTGCAATGTTGTTAATCCAACATAATCCAGTAAATTCCTAGATCAGGAGAGAGCCAGGCATTTCCTATCATGCCCTGAAGTTTGGCAGTCGGTGAAAAGAGCAACTCCAGTGCCTAACCGGCTGAATTATGCGTAGATTTCCAGTGATCTAGTCTAAGCAGGCCTGGCTCATCTTTTACAGTTCTCTTGAAGTGTAACTACCCTAGCCTGGCTGAGCCAGTTATGTCTCAAAGAACGCTTTAGTTACAATTGCAGATTGAGCATAATGTCTCCTGCTGTTGAACTTGACAAGTGTTAACTCCTGAGGACATGAGTTGGAACGTGGCATGCTGAGAGAGGCCTTTTGTTCCTACTAATTTGGACTTTAGACCTGTAAAATGTTCATATTTTTACATAAATCTCTTACCTATAGTACTGTGTCTTTACAAGCTCTTATACCGGCATGATCCGGTATGACTTTTGACATTTGTGACCATGCCACTGTCAGAGATGACTTTACTGCAAAGACTGTATCTTAATTCCTCACTCCTTCCCTCCTGTTAGTCATAAGTCGGTATTCTTCTTCTTCTTCTTCTTCTTCTTCTTCTTCTTCTTCTTCTTCTTCTCTTCTTCTTACTTGTGATATTATCTCAGCGTATATCAAATGCACGATTGTTCCTCATAACATCAAGAAACATGATGACATCATTTTCATGCACACAGCAGCAAAAGTACATAGAGACATACAGATAAACTCTCTTATTCTCACAAAATGTTAAAAACACACACACACACACTCCTCCCAAAGCTCATCTGTCTTCTGTTTCCAGACTCCAGAAAATGAGAAACGCCCACCTGTGCCAAAGGCCACGCCCACACCCCGTGCGACAGCCAGTAAGAATGGCTCCTCTGCGACTGCTGCAGGTAACCCTGCTGGTACGTGCAGTACACACACTCTAACAAGTACAGCAACATCATTTCTATTATATCTACAGTGTCTGTCTGCCCTCTGTAACTGATTGTGTGATATGAATGATGTTTTCAGACAATATCTCTCAGTAACTCGCCTTCAGCTAGTTCACATTGTTGAAAGTGCAACATGACCTCTACAACAGGACCTGAACTCTCCACAGTAGCTGGAAAATGACTCACAATGTAAACTGTTACCACTCCAGGCAGCGGGCTAACTGATTTGCAACCATATGTTACACATTATTGGATTCAAAAGCTGGCTTTTGAAGACCCCAGCCTGGTATTTTTTTTTATCTCACCTCTCCAAGAGAGGAAGCTATGACTCAGTCAGAGCTATGTTAGTCTGCCTTTTTGTGCACTTCGGCTCAGCACCCTCAGAGAATATGATTCATTCACCCAGTTTGCAGGTATGGGTGTTATGTACTGCAAGGTGGATATTTTATTTTAGTTGCATGAGTGAACTCCATTACTTTTGTGGCTGTTGCCCCGATGGCAGCAGTTTAGTCAGATTTCATAATGCTTCTGCCACATGATGGCAGCATTACAGCACAACTTTATCAACATGATAGACGTGCTGTCACACCTCAGACTGCATGCAAGACAATCTTCAAGTCACCGGAAGTCCTTAAAGCTTTAGTGCGTAACATTTTGATATCTATGAATGTCTGTTACATTCAAGCCATTGCCAAATGAGTTGCTACAAAGCTAATTAAGACCATCAGCTCCACACAACCCTCTCTGTATTTCTCAGTATGGCTGTGTTCAATAGATTGTGTCGTCCGGTGACTCTCCCGTGCAGAAGCTTGAGTGACAATAATTACCTCTTCTGAAGAGTCCATCATGCTTTTTTAATCCTTGATGTCTTCCTTGGCTACTAGCAACTGTGTGGAGGAGGGTGTAGGAAAACTGTATCATGTGGGCACACCAACAGTTTTGTTGTCATTACTTAGAATTCCTCGTTGAGGAGACAGAAACTACGCACTGTAGCTTTAAAGGGACAGTTAGAATTTTTTTGCAGTGGGGTTGTATGAGGTAGTTATCCATAATCAGTTTTCCACAATCCTTTTAGCCAACTAAAAAGCCCCAGCCCAACAATATCAGTTTTAATCTGTTCTTTTGTACGCTATATTTAGAATATTTTCACAGCTTTACCTTGCCTTCAAACTGCACTGTTTAAGTTTTTGCTTAGGGAACTCGAGCCGTTCAATGCTCACTTCAAAACCAGCAGACTCCTTTGACAAAAACAGTAATTTTACCTCCATAACATGGGAGGTGATGGTCTACTGCTGCCTCAATCGGTTTATTAGTTTGTGTTATTTTGTGACTTTGGTGTTTTGAAAGGGTTTGGAACTAACAAAACTAACTAACAAACTAACTGATCGAGGCAGCAGTAGACCAGTAACTCCCGAAGTTCTGCGAGGGAAAATTACAGATTTTGTCAAGAGTATGCTGCTTTTTAAAAGAGCAATACAACAGCTTCAGTTCACTCGTATAAACTTAAACGGTGCTGTTAAAAAAGTAAGGCGGTGAAAAAATTGCAAACAAGGTGTACACTTAAACAGATAAAGATTTTTTTAATGTGGTCTGTTGTTGTGGGCAGCCGACTTCAGGATTTCTCTGTACAGAAACTCGACTATGGCAAGACTTTGGATTGTCAGCTACTGGCAGCCAGTCACCTGCTTCTTTTCTTTTTGATGTGGATTTGACAGTAGAAAAATAGACAATAAATGTCAGCTCTTCAAATCTCTCCTGTTGTCTACAGCGTTTATTTGAAAAATCAAATAAAACATCTCAGTGTTTGGTGAATAGTTGAGCCACGTGTTAGCACATCCAACATGCAATGAACCACACAGTAAATGTTCTGTTAAACCAATTGTTAAAACCCAGATTTGTCAGAATAGAGCCCTACAACTTAGTTTACAGTCCACACATATGGCAACAAAATATGCACGCACTGTGTTTCAGACTACAAAATACAATTTTGCCTCCATATGGTCAAAGGCTAAAGTGTCATGTGTGACTCTAGTGTGTCTAAGGCTACGTCGCTCTGTTTTCTAACTACAGCGAGCAAGAATGACAAGACTGAGAACAAGACAGGCGAGGCCAAGAAACCCAAGGCTACAGGTAATAAACTAAGAAAAAAGATGGTCAGTCAAGGAAAAAAAGTTGAGTAATACTTGTTTCAATATTGTTCTCATGGAATTGTAAATGTCACTAGAATAAAGTAAAGGTTATGGAGAGAAATATATACATGATCACACTGTAAAAGCTGTTTCAGGCACCTTTAAGGCTGGGCAGACTGAACCTGTGACTGTTGTGCTCATGCGTATGGATCAATTGACCGGCCGTGATGTTATGAAAAGAGAGAAAGGCAGCATTACTTTGTGCAATTATTACTATACAGGACATAAGAAAAACTCGGGGCGATGCAGACGATATGGTCTGTGTGTTCTGCAGCAAAGTTCAGTTTTATGGTACAGCATTCTTAAGGCTACAGTTTTAGCAACAAATACTAAAAACAGTTTAACTGCGGTTTATAACAGATACTAATAATCCATGTAATTTGTAGAGCCCTTTTTATTGAAAACTCAATCCCAAAGTGCTACAGGAGACTGAAAACAGGGTAAAAACAGAAGCAAAGCAAAGAAATAATGATCTTTTGACAGCAGCCGTGTTGGGACATCGGATCATTGAAATGCTCAAAGTGCAGCCAGCAGTGACGTGCCAGAAATCCATCAATCTGTCTGACAGCCAGATCGTTAATTGCTCAGGAAGTCAATCAGGCGTTGTGTGACCCCCAACTTCAAACTGCACCTCAAATGACAACCGATCTTGTAAAAATTTGGCCTGATTCTTAAATTTGTCAAAGGCAAATTTGGGGTGAAATGGGGCTTAATTAAGGGAAGAACGTGTAACATTGTCTTGCCCTTTATACAAAATAACCATATCATTGATTGATCATGTGGTATATTACATAAAAGCATGATGTGTTGATCAATACCAGTACCTCATTGATGAATAATATGGCAATTTTTCTTTCCTCTTTACTGGACATAGCCAGTTTACTTGTTTACAGCCGGTGAAATAACATGGTTGCACCTATAAACTCTGAACCATTATGTCTTTGTTTCATAATACTTCATTCCTGTTACCGTTCTTTCCTAGCCCGTCCTCGCCAAGCCTCCACCACTACTCCTGCTGCCTCCACTAACGGTGAAACCTCTCACCGCCGCCGTGTCATCACTAAACCCCCCGTGCCCAAGCAGACCCCAATGGAGAAGAAGCCGGCGGTGCCGCGTGCTCCCCGAACCCCCCGGCCCATCAACGCTCCAACACCTGACCTGAAGAACGTCCGCTCCAAGATCGGATCCATTGACAACATCAAGTACCAGCCTGGTGGAGGAAAGGTAGGACAAGCCAGACAGTACAAGAGAGGTCTATAAATAATGCTCAACACTTATTTACATATGAATCATACATCACTGTAGCTTATCATCCTCCATTAAACCAGTCACCGTAAGATAACACCAATTAGCTTAGCTGTCAACACCGAATGGGAATTCTGCCAAGACCACCCCTTGAAGCATCTGTGCTCTTTTCTGCTATCAACCCTGTCTCCTAAAAAATGATGTTCCAGTCTAGCTAAATTCCAATCTCGATTACGTTTTGAGGGAAACGTATTTTCTCCCGGATTACCATTGTTTTAACACGTGGTTAACGTTGTGAATTGTAAACAAAAGGTTAGGTACTAGATTAGGTAAAGATCGTGAATTAGGTTACAAAAATAACTTTTTACATAACTCAAAATAAGCCACCATTGACTTCTCACATGGGACACAAACAGCAGTCTCTTGAGTGAAAGTCCAGTATTTGTTTGACTGATAAATTCAGTTATTAAATAGAAAAAGTTAAACAACTGTCCTTATAACACTGTTTTTTTTCATTTAATTATGGCATTAAATGCATACATCAAATGGAAATGTATATCAGAATGTGTATTGCTTTTCACAGTGTTTGCATTGTAAATCCTCCATAGTTTGCATCATAAGTTTCCAGTTGCACCAAAATGAGTCTTTAGAAAGCTCATTTTTTTACGGAGGAGATTTTACGAAGCATTGTGAACGGGGTGCTTAGACCCTCATAAAGATGTAATAACTATGTGTCTGGGGATGATAACTAAAACCAACAGAAGATCGCTGCATGCTCTGTCACTGAGTCTACTGAATACGCTGGATGCAGTCCCAGTTGCATCACTCTCATACTCACTGTGCTATGTAAGGCAGCACATTGTAATTTGGTGGTTAGGTATACTGTATAATAGAGGATGAGATGGAGGTGGATGGAGAGGGGAGGGCATACCCTGTTAAAGAAAAAACTAAAACTAAACAAACTAACAGATATTACCATGACACACCAGTTGCTTACTTACATTAAGACAGTTATTTTTTGTATTACAAGTTTTCTGAAATTGTATGTTTAAATTGGCAAATGAGGCATTCTCTTATTAAATATGCACTGATTTGCATACATTTCCAGAACACAAATCTGAACATTGGATGAAGCCAGGTTTAAAGTTCTTGTTTCATTTTGTTAACATGTTAGAGTCAACAGTTTTTACAGAGAGAATTTACCTATAATTACCTATAGATACCTATTTTAATCACTTTATAAATCACAAACTACTGTTGACAGCCATAGAAAATTCAATTTTGTCATGTTTTTAGGAGTACAATGAGATATCAATCTGGCTATGATTTATAAAGGAACAAACCCCTCTGTAAAAACCTTCAGAATATAGATAGGAACTTATATCTTACACCCTTAGGAGAAATCGACAGACGCAAATTGAAAAGGTGTAGTAAAATAAACACCTAAATGTGCATTTTTGTTGTTTTCTTTCCACTAGTCTGAAAGATTTGACTAGTGCATGAAACATGCTTTGGCCTGCCGTGTCTGGCCTAAATCTCTTTCTGTCACATCTATGCATATTCCAGTAACTGTCTTCAGCAGGACATATACTGTAGCAGTAACTGGCTGGGTGGACAAGCTCTGCATACCATTTAATATTTATCATACCCAGCACAGCCAACATCTTCCTCTTATTTACCCAGGAAACCACATGCATGATTCTTTTTTTAGCAACACCCTGTTTCATATTCACAGTGATTCTTCACTTCCTCAACCTGTATCATTTAGACATGGTCCAATTACAGTCAGATCAGTGCAGAGACAGAGCAGTAGTTGCCTCTCCAACTGGCTCTGTGATATTGACCTAACCTCCTATATTCCTGTATTCAACAGGGAAATGATGCAGAGTCTCTGGTTGTCAGCATTAAACTTAGTCTGGCTATCGTCAGACCAAGCTAAGCTCAATAGATTTGAGATTGAGCATTGGTCTGGGGAGTCTGCTCTGTATTTTCTCTGAACAAGAGGAGTGACCAACAGGCATAGTTCAAATGACTGTACGCAATTGGATAGTCCTTCAACCAATCAGACAACTGATCGTAGATCACGTAGGTGACTTAGAAGCGACAGCGGCATCAATGGGTTGCTGCTGTGGTGGCCGTTATTTTGAATGTAAACAAGAAGATGCTTGGTCGCTTCCCTATCGTCATCGTGTTAAACCTGCCAATAGCGCGCCAGGTAGATAAGCCAGTTTGGGATTGGTTCTTGCAAAATTGTGAACTCAAGCAGAAGAATTAAACGTGCAGGTTTCCAGAACGAGCTTCCAGGCAAAATCAAATCGCCAGCAGAGTGGGCGGGGTTTACCCGGTCTACATTAAACTGTAATCTTTGGACAGTATTCACTCTTTCAGGCAGCATATCTGTGTTTTGCAGGAGCAGGTCCTGCTGTGTAGTCTCCCTTCCCTTTCAAAGACATCCTCCTACACATTTTGTGTTTCTCTGTCAGAGTGAAGCCACTTAAAAAACCACAAACACATTGCCGCCCTGCATTACAATATGTGTCACTGACTCATTCCATCTCCAGTTACGCTAATATTGCTTTGTCTTGGTTAGTGTATTTTAATATCCTCCATTCAAAAGGAGCTTAGTGGCCTAACAACCTTTCCATTCTCAGTATTGAAGAATTGGACCGATAGTGTTTGTCTCCACAACAATACTATAGCAGTAATGTGACATTTGATCTGTTGTTTACTAGTAATTATTCTTACACTGTTTTTGTGCTGATATTTGACTCTTTTCATTAACTGACAAACTGTATTGTATTGCTACTAATCTTATGTAATTCATTGTCATGTTTTGAAAAGTAGGTCATCTGCTCCAGTTCACCATTATCCGTTATCCATCTGACACAGTACATCTGGTGGCAGTTCTACAAACACACGTTTGTTCATTATAGTCCCATTTTAAGGCCCATAGTTATGTCTTTTATCTAATTGGTGCTACTAGTATCAATTATTGATAAAGTAAATTATATTTATTTGTTTGCTTCTTTTTGATCCATGCTTTTATTTTCCAAACAATCACATGCTTCCCGTTTGATTGGCTGTAATGACCCCTCATACAATTGGAGGTTCTATTGACTAGGGGTTGGTTGTCTCCTCAGGTCTCCTCCACCCCGAACAACAAGACGTCGGACTCCTCCACCCCTGCCGCCAAGGCCAGAGTGAGTCCCTACCATCTACACCCTCCCGCCTTCTCTTTACTCTCCGCACATACAGCCATCCTAATCCCCCCAGGACACACCACACCCTTCTGTTAACACTAAACTAGCACTAAGTAAATATCAGTCCACACTCATTTCTATAAACTATTATTACCAAACAACAGTTTTCTTAAAGGGAGACCAAAAGAACTTGTCTAAACCAGATGTGTGTGGATATTTATTATAATAAATACTATTAATAACAAGGGGTCGCTGTGGCCACAAGTAGTTATCAAAGAATACTGGCATTTTTAACTTTTCATACATCTTCAAAGATTCCCTAGAGTCCCTTTTATTGCATCAACGTTGTGTGACCTGACCGAGATGTACGCTGTAAAAGTTAAAAAACTGAAGTGAACTTTGTGAGATCGACCCCCAAAGGGCTGAGGGGGCGAGTGAACGACAATGTTCACTCCAGAGGTGGATATTATGCAAGAAAATACATCCATTATTAGTTAGTTGGCAGTAATGTACAACCGGTAATAAGAGAAGATGAATAAATTGAATAAATATCTTTTGGCTTTTCATAAGAAAACCTGATTAAAAGCTTGATATTTTACTGAAACATGTTTACTGAAACAATTATGAAACATAATTACAAACTTTTAAATCAGAAACTCATGCAGCTGATTACCAGGTATGCAGGTATTTCTGATGATTTAAATAAAACTTTAATAATAATAATGCATTTTATAAATAATATTTGTATAGCAGCTTTTATACAAGAAATCCAGCACAAAGTGCTTCACAATAAGGAAATTACATGACAACTGTGTGAACAAACAGGGATAGAATGAACATAATTAATGGAAAATAAAACCCACTTGATCTAGAAGTGCTAACCCTACAACTGGCGGTCCATCCGAATAGTTTGGGCTGAAAGTGAACCATGGCAGGTGTTATTCACCCGCTCCTGCCCCGCCTACTATCACTCTGCCACTACAAGTGTCCTCCTTGCGGCTTATGCTGGTATATCAAGGGCTCGAGGGGAAGTGGAGCTACTAATGAAACGCAGCAGTAGACAAGGTGGTCTTTGGGACTGTATTGGCTGGAAGCGCACTGTCCCAAGTCAATATCTGTCTAGGAAATCGCCTAGTCTTAATTTGCATTGCTATTTGTACTCGTCAGTGTAGTCAGAGGTGTAGAGGGTTAACAGAAATGGTGAAAGGACCCTGTGGTGTCCTCGCCACAGTGTGAGACAAACTGTGTTAAATGTGTTCCTATCTTCTCCTTGGCTTGACCACCAATGAACAACCCCAACCCATTTTGAGTGCAACTAAAGGCTACTGTACAACACACAAATGGCCTCTTTTTTTCATTTATCATTTTTGTTCATGCTCTTGCACGTTTCGCTGCCAATCCCCACAATTAAGTCTTGATTGGTGTCATGCATCTTGAAAAGTTTGGCTCGGTGGCTTGTTGGTCTGTGCCTCCATGTAGCACTTTTCCCTCCAAAACACACCAATGACAAAGGAAGTTAGCACATTGTGAAGACAAGTAGAAATATGACAGGGGGTGACCATATTTTGATTTCCAAAAAAGAGGACACTCGGCCCGGCCTAAAAACACAAATTCAGACAGGCTTCTCAGAGGTTAAACATGCTTGATTATGCCTCATTGGTACAAAAATAACTTATGTAATAAAATGAAATATGTAACAACCTGTGACAAAACAACAGCTCTTTTCAAATAAATAAATATGAAATAATGTTCTAAATATGACCTATTCTGTGTCAGCTTCAAAATCCAGCTTCAACTAAATGTCTCTTAAAACCTTTTCAATGTAATAAGATAAGGTTTTTTGGTGTCCATGTGAGCTTTGAGATCTCCAGCACCTTTATTAGACACTGAAACATATGTGCTAGCTTTGCATACGGTGCACTCCGCCTCCCACTTGTCCTGACTGGGATGGTACGTGGAACGTTTTTTTTTGCAGTTCAACTATGAAGCTGCACTTACGCTTTGGCATTTTGAGTGCAATGCTGCATCGCTGTCTGATCTGCTCCCTGTCTGATCTGCTCCCTGTCTGATCTGCTCCCTGTCTGATCGCTGTCTCCCGTGTCTGTTCGTTGCTCCCTGTCTGATCTGCTCCTGTCTGATCCGCTGTCTGATCTGCTCCCTGTCTGATCTGCTCCCTGTCTGATCTGCTCCCTGTCTGATCTGCTCCCTGTATGTGCGCGTTGGAGAGCCGCCCACAAGGCAGCCCCCCAGGAATTATGTCACGCAACAAAGTACCGTAGTATTGTGTGCAAAGCGCCAGTAAATTTATGCACACGCTTATGGTCCCATAAAATACAGTGAAAACTGGATATTTTCATGAAGGGTGCACATAGGCACAAAAGGCATCTAGAGATGATCTCACCAGTGAAATAGTGTCTAGTCTTGTGACACTCCATGTTAAATGTTTGCCTTTGCCCTGGTTTACATTCACTTAGTATTGTTTTCTTCACTTGTTGTAATAATGGGAAACATTTTCAGCATCCTGTTGTGTCCCTTGTTTTACATTGGCAACATTCCTCACTGCAACTGAGGAGACTTGATGAATCACAATCACACAGCTACTACAGGTGTATTGGAATAGAGAGATGAAAACTTTGATTTGAGGCTAGTGCTCTGTGTGCGTGCGTGTGTGCATGTGCTAACTGCTCAGTGAGTCATCCTTTGCTGGTGCCACCTGCGTCATACAGCCATTTCCATCCTGGACAAAGAGAATAACACAGAGTAAGAAAGAATTGAGCAAGGCGTCTGCAGTCTGCTGCAGGGCTTTTAAAAAAAAAAAATACAACCACAGAGGCCAAAACTGATATCACAACACAGGGGAAAGGAGTTATATTTTTTAAGAAATGATGGATATTTTTACTAAGAAATAAAATAGCCATTATTATTGATTAATAAATAAAATAGCCTTTTAGGGAAGGAGAATATAGAGGATATAATCATCCACATCCACGTCCCTGGTAGGTATTAGCTCCAAAGCTACATGCAGACTTTTCATTGTGCATTATGTTGAGTGGCAGTAAGCAACTAGCATCGTCTTAAAGGTGAGGTTAAGGATGGTGCATGTTAAGGATGATTGTGGGGTGTCATAGAGTTGCTACTCTTTATTTGACTTTTGCAGTGTTTCATGTGTCCTAAAACTTCTTTTGTTGGGACTGAATCCAATCCAGTGGTATACCTGAACCAAAATCCGGGTCGGAACATTGAAGCCAATGCGGATATGCCTAAAACCGGCATTTACAGCCGGGGGCGACCTCACTAGTTGCAAAAAGAAGCTTTTTTAAGTCGTTAGCTTTTAACTTGCAGTAAGGGAAAGTTTGCCGTTTTTTCAACTGCCTGTGTACTGCTGTGCATGCCGATGAACGGCGCCAGTACCTGGAAGGTCCCAGTTTACCCGTCATTTACTCCGCTCTATGACTTGCCTCAGCTTGTTGAAAATCTGCAAGTTTCCCAATTAAGCATTTAGCTTAGCACGGTGCAGTGTCATTGAAACTGTAAACCGCACTGGCTCGGCCGCGTCATCCTCCCCAGCTCCGCCCTCTTGTTCAAATATGGTCACTTTTGGCTCCAAAATACTAAAATAACAACGGACACAACGCAAATTTCTAAATTCAACAAGATAGTCCACAAATTGGTGACGTCACTGCTGCTACGTCCATTATTTTAGATATTTTATATTTTGTTTATGAGCTGGACACACCAAATTCAAAATGTCTTACGACCTTTGCTTTCTCAGAGTAGCGTGCAGGAGGCAGGACCAAATTAGGAACAGATACGTAGCCTTGGTATAATCTTACACCAAGGTTACGTATCTGTTTGTAATTTGGTCATAAACGACCGAGTCTCTTTCCGTTCCTTGAATTTGTCTGATGTTTTAGCGTCAGCCCGTACCAACAGAAGTTGTCTCGTTGTCTCTCCAGTTAGAGTGTTTTTGGAAATCACCATTCTTCTTTACACTCGGATGTGTTTTCTTCCCGTTTCATGCCAGCTGAATGATGGGAAACATCATCAACGCGCCCACTAGCTTGCAGTGAATTCTCCGCACAATGAGCTGCTCTATTCACACATGGCCTCAGTCAGACAGTACACAAAACTTGTACCAGAGAGCTGGCATGGTGAAGTGTGTCATACAGCTTCTCCGGCTAATGTCTGGATAACATTTTTTTTTTGTTATCAAATTTATGTCTGGATAACTTCAGGGTTGCAATGCACGTGTGAAACGGTTTTGGGTAAAGTTGTTGTAATACGGGGTTGCCTTTGAAACTTTTTTGCTCATGTATTTATGTTGTGTTGTGTTTTTCCTTTTCCTCAGTTTTCCTGGCTCTTTTTTGTTGTTGTTATGATACAACCCTTGCTGCAAAATGAATTACCCTGCTTGTGGACAATGTTGAAAGTCAAAATATCAGAGACATGGCATTCAGCACATGCTACACGAGTCCCTTTGGTCATCACTTCATTTTTAAGTTGGCCAATGGGTCAAACCCTCTAAATCTTAGAGTAGTGCTTTAGGAAAATCCTGAACAACCCAACCATGCAACATGAGTGCTTCAGTCATTGTTCTTAGAAATGTGGGATTGGCTGCAAGGCGGAACAACAGGCTTACAGGTTTTATGTAGAATAGTCCACTGCCTGAAAGGAAACTCTTCTGTCTCACACGTCTGTATTAGTCGCTTGCAGTTGCTTCTCACAGCATGTGTTAACACAAAATCCCTGTCCTGTGTATAATTCTGCTGCATGTGCTCTTTCTCCCTTTCCTCCGTTTGATCAGTTTTCATTAATTGCTGCTTATGGAAGCGCTCTGTTGTTATTCAGTCAGTATCACTTGATACTCACATTAATTAATTCACAAAACTTTCCTTTAAGAATCTGTCCGGTGAGCTGCACCCTCTGTTTTGAACCACAATGATTTTTTGCATAACATCCCAAAACCATTTTTACAGTGCCATGTGCTGATAAAGCCATCACATAATGCAAATAATCACTGAACTCATGTGTAGGAGGAATTATTTGATTTGAATGACAGAACCTCTTCCATACATACAGAGCAGGGCTACTCTGTTTCCTGTTAACTCAAGCTGCCAGCTGATCTGCTCTTCTCTGCTGCTCTTTTCTGTCTGCCTATCATACCCTTCTTTCTTTCTTTCTTTCTTTTTCGTTTCCCTTCTACCTCCTCACTTTCCTGCTTGTCTGTGTGTCTGCTTGCCTGTCTTTAGGTTCAGATAGTGCACAAAAAGCTGGACTTCAGCCATATCACGTCTCGCTGTGGCTCCAAGGACAATATCAAACATGTCCCTGGAGGTGGCAAAGTAAGTACTGCTGGAGCTGGAGGGAGACTCTGGTCTGGGTGGATGCATATTAGATGTATGCTAATTTAGCCTCATTCGGCCCGTCTTGCTCAAAATTGTGATTATTTGAATATATCCTATTTATCCCAAATAAACAAACAGAGCTGATCAGGAATTCCTGTAAAGTCGGTTCAACATGGCTTGGTGTATATGACTCTTACATTATCTCTTACACCTGATTGGGTCGTATTTACCCAGAAACATAAAAGTAAAAAAGAATGAATGCACTGTAATCAGTGCAGTTATGTCTCAGTGAATTATGTTTGAGTGATTGATTTCACTCAAAGTGAACTGACCACCCCTCCAGATGTTGTTCCCATCTGCTCCAAACACCTGCTGCACTATCATATACGTACCAGTTGTGGGCTGCCCTCACCATCACAATCACCACTTTGCTGTCTCAGATCAATTAAAAGAAGTGCAGAAGGTGTACTGGAGATGGCTCATGTCCAAATAGTAACATCAAATAAAGCTATAGGCTGGACCGTTCACACATATTACAATATTAGCAATCATTTAGTTTCGATATTTAAGAAACCTGGAATCTCATATACCAAATCCATAGGATTCATTTCTTTAGGGAACCTGAAATACACCCTCTGGGTCCTTACACCGATTTAGTAGTCACTGTTAAGTTCAGACAGTTAAAATGCGGATTGCAGAAAAATTATTAAAACATTCTTCTTTAAATCTAATCTGATCATGTAATTATGTTTTGTTATTCTAAAATATAAATTCCCCATGATTGGTCCCACCAATACCTCTCATCCCTTTGCATAAACATTTAATTTTTACTTTGTCTTGTTGATTCTTTCCCATTTTCCAATTACAGTTGGTTCTCTACACATTTTTATTTTACATGTAAATGTAAAACACATGTACAACACATGTTTAAGTAAAAGTAATTATTAGGAGAGTACTAACATAGGTTAACATACACACAAGTGCTATATTTTTGCTTCTTACTGTGTGTGGAACATTGTTCTTTTGTAAGGCATGTTCCACATAAAGTAAGCAAATACAAACCAATACAATCCAATTAGGTACTGTATTAATACCACAGTACAAGGGCACTATAACAATGTCATGGGTTTGTACTGCAGCAGGCTTAATTGCACCAATATTCCAACTCTTTGTCTTTACTGAAGTCACTGGTGTGTTTCCTCAGTCTAAAAGGACATCATGAATTATTAAAATTAGCCGTTAAGAATTGAAATATTTGTGTGCGTGTCAAGCAGCCTCTAATGAGAGAGAGCTCTAATGCCTACCAGGCAATCAGAACTAATCATGTTTTTATTTTTTTTATTTTAACAGCACTGAGGGTCACAGTCTGCTGACTGTTTGTCCTCTTGTCTGTCATCAAATATGTACATAGGATTGATTTTATGAAACACTGTGACCAGGTTGCAGGTCACCTTAAAATTGATCAGTGCCAGCTGCCGTCAGACTACTAGTGTAGTCTGTAGTGATAGTGTAGTGTAGTGATAATGAACACACACTCTTATGATGTGACAATGTTCTAATAACTGCTTTTAATATCCTCCAATTATAGCCTGTCCTAGATTTAAATGCAGAAATGGAACATTTACCAGCCTAACAAAACAAAAGGCACCTTAATAACAACAACACAGGTCAAAGTAGGGAGTGAAGCATGGTTAGGTAGTCCAGCAGTGGCTGTGTTGTATCTATTCTCCGACCTACACCACTGTATTGTATTGTGTTGTACAGAAAGTCATCCTCTCCCAATCATCCAACCAGGTGCATGATCATGGATGACAGTGGTTTTGTAAACTGGATATGAAGTGGGCTGCATTGTACTGGATGTGGCGTCTTTATGAGTTAGTATAAAGAGGCTACATTATGATCTCACCTCTTCTCCAGGTTCAGATCCTGCATAAGAAGGTTGATCTGAGCAAGGTGACGTCCAAATGTGGCTCAAAGGACAACATCAAATATAAGCCAGGTGGGACTAATACTTGTTTGTTTTATAACTAGCCCTCTGAACTATTTTATTCTGTGCTAGTCTCATACTTGCTTTCTTCTTTTTTCACCTCAGGTGGAGGGGATGTGAAGATTGAGACCCATAAGCAAAACATTAAGGCTAAGTCTAAGATTGGATCCATGGACAACGTGGGGCCAGGCAACGACCAGACCAACGGACACAAGGTCAAACTTCAACACAGTCACAGTTAACTTCTCTAGTTCTGCTGACTCACTGCTTTTACTGGCAGACGCCACAAGATGGTGTGGTTACATGAAAAAACGTAGTGTTCATTGTGTGTGTGCATGTGCGTGTGCGTGTGTGTCTATATTTAGCTACAGGAGGAGAAAACAGAGAAAACATCTTCACCCCCAAGTGGCGCTCCGACAACTGGATCAGCAGGTGTTGCTAAGGCAACAGCACCAGGAGGTGTTGCCAAGGAGAATGGGGTGAAGGAGCCCAAACCTACTCCTTTCGGCGGAGACGGACTGAGGGAGCATAGCATAGACAAACGCATCACTGAGACAAGTGGGTATAAACACACACAGTATCAGCACTATCAGCAAAAAGACACTACACTCCAAACTCTTCAGAGACCGAGTATTTCTGCTACAGCCCCTTATACACCGCTTCAGAATAATCCAAAGCTTGACAGACCTGGCAAGCCTAGTTCCGTTTTGCTCAGATATGATTGGATAATCCAAAAGCTGTTCAGGGGTTTAGCAAACGGTCATTTACAGTACAGAGACAATTGACCATATAAAGATATTGCCTGTGCATGCCTGTTTGTGTACACCTGCTCTCTGCTACGTGTCTGATGGAGTGGGGGGGTTAAAAATAGCAGACACGTTGCTGCTAAATGAAATTGTGAAGAGACCTACAAACTAAGGAGAAGAAATTCATCTCTGGCACTGCAGCTGGCCTCCAGACTCCCTGAGTCAGAAGCACACAGACTCCGTCTAATTGATGGATGGCTGTAGTGCTAATACAATAAAAAACAGGAATGTTTTTATAATTTGGCCAATAATTCATATGAGCCTGCCCCCAACAGTAACAGTCTGTTAGCTGGTAAAATCGAAGACCATCTGCTGGTAAAATGAAATCTCTGGAAATCTTTCTCTTTCTCTAACACTTTCCTCTCCTTTTCTCAACCTCTTTTTTTTGGTTTGCTCTCTTGCTCAGTTCATTTCATTTTGGTGGGTGGCAGTAGCTCAGTCCATAGGGAGTTGGGTTGGGAACCGGAGGGTCACTGGTTCAAATCCCTGTATGGACCCAAAAAGTTGGGAGCGTGGATTGGTGGCTGGAGAGATGCCAGTTCACCTCCTGGGCACTGCTAGGTGCCCTTGAGCAAGGCACCGTACCCCCCCCCGACCGCTCAGGGCGCTGGTTCAGCTGGCAGCCCACTCACTCTGACATCTCTCCATTAGTGCATGTATAGGTCCTGTCCTGAGCATGTGTGTGTATTTCAGGCCTGTGTGTGAGTACTAACAAAAAGTGTGTACACAGAGTGTAGTGCAGTAATTTCCCCATTGGGGACTAATAAACAAATATCTTATCTTAAACCACTTTCTTCCCCTCAACAGATTGAGTCCCAGTGACCTGTAGATTTTGGTGGGACACGCATGGCGCTCGCCGACCTGCCAATCAAACGAACAACCAACCTACCACGGCGCAGTCACTTCCCTTTGGCCCCGCCCTTCATCTCGCCCACCGCAGCACCGAACCGACCGATCGCCTCTCAGTGTTTCTCTGGGGTCTGCCTGCCAGCTTCCTGCTACCAACCCTGACCTTTAACCTCTCAACGGTTAAATCTTTGGCCCTGCCTACCACAGAGAAGAGCACCTGCTGTTTGTCTGTGTTTCTGTGTGCGGCGTTCCACCAGCTTCTCGACTGATAAAATTCCCTTGTAAACACTAATTAGAGGACTTTAACCTCAAATCCCAAATTTAACTATACCAACGCAATAAACCCTCTATTGTAGTCAATGCTGTATGGAAGTATACTGAGCATAGCCAGTTTTAAAATATTTTACACATATAAGCCTAATTACTGTTTTAACACGTGTTCTTATAGTGCAAACACCCTGCCTCAGAATTTAGTCTAATCTGTGGTCCCTCCTACAGGCCTTCACAATTCAAAACCACTTTGATCTTTGAATCTTGCTAGCAAATCTATAATATCTATTTTCCCCACCTTCATTCCAGTCCTTGTCCACCTAGCCCCAGACCACACAAACCAGCTGAGGGCCTGCTACCAGTCAGCAGCAGGGCAAAGTCTGCTTTAAATCAACATGTTCCAACCTCTAAGCCAGCCGGCGATTATTTCCGTATCTACAACAGTGCACGTTGTCACGTTATAGGTACTTCTACAGCTCACTCATCAAACATTATCATTACATCTCTCAGTATCATTGCACCAGTTTGTCCCACCCAAATGTATTACAATAATGCTTCTTTATCTCTGGACTATTGATATCAGGATGCTCACCATTAGCAGTGATCGGTGCAGAGGACAGGGGCTTATGAACAGGAGAGAGGACGCATTTGGAGACGTTTGGAAATAGATCTAAAGATAATGTTCAGAGTCGGTGCAGAAAGTCAGTGCTGACGCGTTTAGGATGTCAGACAATTCCTGTGTAATGTTTCAAGTAAAGATGCATTCATCAACAGCACAGTAAAGAAATGCTAAAGGCTACAACAAAGCAGATGACTTTTACCACAAATAGAAACATCATTTAATGATGGGATTAGTGCGTGATAGTAAGGTAGGCGTAAAGTGATGGGGGAGCTCTGGGGCTTCTCTGGTTAGCCTTGCCATAAAGGATTTGGCACTGAAGGTATTTGATCGTGATCCAAATAAGTTAAGATCACAGTATTTAACCTTGAAGAGCTAAAGGAGTGATCTTCAAGAGAAGTATTTTTTAACCCTTTATGATAAGTTAAGTTAAACTTTTAGCTGCTGCACCTTTTAGGCGTTAATGCACAGTATACTGTATGTAGCACTTCTCTGATTGTGGACAGTGTGAACAACCATGTCACAGGCTGCTGGGTAAAGACCTGGTTACGCCAGCACAGATTTTATGGCAGAAAACAAATAATTACCATTGTTTTGGGAGGATAAGTGATCTTGCTCATGTGGTGAAAGTGAAACAGGGCAAAAATATTCACATCAAGTTCAATTTAACTTGACACTCTAATTTGCTGGGGTGGAGTATATGATAGTGATGTCCAAATGAAGCTACGTTAACCTGTAGTTGCACTAGATGGTGCTCTTGGTTTAAAGAAAAAGGCTCAAGGAATGGCATTTCCATGTGCTTCAACCTTTTGTTGAACAGAGAGCCCCATCTAGTGGGCTCAGAAAGTAAAGAAAATATTTCATGAAGCTGGGTATCACTAGTTAACGGCACAGTAAGAGTAGATGGGGGAAACAAATCTGTTGTGACTGACTAGGCAAGGATGTTCCCTGCTTGCCAGAGTCTTACTGTTAGCTCACCAGCTACATTTGTTTGACAACTTGCCCTGTTGTTAGTCCCCTACGTCACCAAGCTGCTAAAACCACATCATTTGGGAAGACAAATTAATTTCACCATGTTATGTTTGGTGTGATCGGGTTCATTAACACAATATTCTTTCATTTGGATTTACATTAGCTTCCACAAAGTTGTCGCTAGTCTTCCTACTACACAATATGAATATTTTTAATACATCAGCGGATACACAGGTCTCTAGAGTATATACTTCCCACCTCTGGGGATATTAAGTGTGATAGCACTAAGCTGAACCTGTAACACTTTGGTCACGGTCGTAGCACAAGTCACACAAACTACTGTGGATGTTTCAGGACTGGAGCCCTGTTCACTTTTATTGGATGAAAAAAGCACCTTCAGAAAAAGACCGTTCCAGTGTAATGCTTACAAACCTTTAACTTTTAATAAGCTCACATACCCATACGTCCGACCCTTTGCACGGCATAAAGTTTGGGGGCAATAAACCCTTTCGACTATTTCTGCAGCACATGCAACCCCGTTCTCCTGCTCTGGAACTCCCAACTCTTAAGTTCCCTCACTGCTTGATCCCAAACCAAATCGTTCAGTCCTGAGCTGTGTCTAGCATTTACAGTTCACATGTGGCTATAAGAGACAGACAGACGGACTGTGCCTTCTTTCTCTCGCCCATGTGGTACGTCCTGGTCATGTTACAGAGCCGCACCCTCTTTTAAGTCCTCCCACTAGCCGGTGCGTCTTAGAATTCTCTCTCCGTGAGACCTGCTAACTTTCTTCACACACTTGCACACACGCACATAGTCAGAATACACAGGAAAGCACACACATGCTTGTTGGTGTGCATGCATGCACACATACACACACTAGCGCGCGCTCACACACACACACACACACACACACACACAAGGAATCAGACCACATAAACACGTTCAATATAATACACACAAATACACACCCTAAAATAAAAACAGTAAGCTGTTCATAGAAGCATTTGTCTGTTAATAAAACCAACTCTTTATTGTATCTTGGTGGTCTATGCTGATATTGTTAAAACAATGATGCGCAGTGTCGGTGTGCTGTTCCTATCATAGTCATTGTCTGGCGTTCTTTTTTTTTTTTTAAATCATAGGTTCACCTCATCCCACCTCCTTCTCGTCTATTTGCTTGTCCTCCGACTCTCTGACAGCAATACAGTGATCTTAGTTGAGAACTTACACTGTCACGTGCGCGTACACATGACAGAGACAGAGACCGGCCACAGAGGTTGACAGGTAGTTAAGAGAGAATGTGAGAGAGTGTCAATCAAAGGGAATAATGTTACATTCATGGCAAGTCAGAAGTTGTCATTTTCTTTGCAACTTTTTTAGTTCATTTACAAGAGACTGTTCTGTAGATTGAGCCTACTAAGAGCTACTACCAAGCCCCTTTAGGTGATTACTGCACAGAAGCGGATGATCAGGATGATCATGTTTTTAATTATCTTGTGTCTCTTGCACATATTTTACATAAATGGAAGTAACTAGATTTTAAACAAGTTTTTTTAGACTTTTGTTGAGCTTTCTCTTGTTAATTTTTTTTTATAGTATATTACTGGATGTGCAAAAAAATAAAAATTCTCAAAGGTAAAACATATTATTTTACTACACTGGACAGCAGGAACTGCCCAGTGCTCTGTGCTCCAAAATGCCATGAATGCAGCAGTATTTCTGCAAAGAAAAAGCGCGATAGTCCTGCAAATACTGTCATTGGGACCATCCAGTGGTGTGACGTTTTCTTTCTAGGGAACAAATCTGTACTTGTAAAATAGAGATCCACAGGTTAAGGTTTGTTTTTTTCTTCATTAAAATGGTCGTAGTACATTCAGACACAAAGAAAATCGAAATCAATAGTTGATGAGAAAATTACCTAAATTTATAGGGGACATTAGTTTTTGTCTTGTCTGCAGAAAATACGTAACTCTCCAGCCTGTTTGCATTATTTTAGAAAAAGCATTGTGTCTCACCAGAAACACTAGTAGAATTATCTATCTTAATGGAGAAGTCCCCATCTACTCCCTGTGATTCTATGCATTATGCAGTTAAGGCTGGGATGGTCTCTGCTAAAACTATGAAGGATTAGTGATGTGTTTGTGGGGTGTTGCCGTAGTTGTCAGATGTGTGAAGTGTTACTACTGCATCCATCCTGTAGAGAGCGCTGCTTAGCCTCTAGAACACTGATAGTCTGGCTCTGAGACTTAACGAAGGCTGACTGAGAAACCTTACATCACCATTAGAGAAGCTTCAGTCGAGTTACATACTGTTCTCATTTAAACTATCTGGAACACAAAGTACGATCAAAATGATGTTAATTATGTACAGTTCCCCTCAAACTTAAAAGTCTTGTGCACTTTGAACACAGTCTTGTTCATTTCTTGAGGCATTGAAGTGATGTATAAGTTGCTTCACTGTAAATTTGGTAAAACATTGTCAGCTGTGTACTGTAAATGTGTGCTTTTGGGTGCAAAACAGTCTTGGTAGTTAGATAAAGTTATGATAATCAAAGAAAACATGATCAAATAATCAACAATAAAGACTAGGCAACTAAAAGCACTATTTAAGCATTTAATATTGTACTGTCCCTCCAAATCATTCTCATGAGTTGCCCATAAGTAAATAAAAGATACATGCGGTATGTGTGGATCATATGTGAAAGTGAAAATGTGAATTCTTCTTTAGAAATAGAGGGACAAAGGGATAACAGCACTTTGATAGGTGTTGACAGTGGTTTGTCCATATAGCAGAAGACCAAGTTGTAGTCTTAATGTGAGTTGGGAGCTTAGTGCAAGAGTATGTTACCATATGACGGGATGACATGATGTTGTGTATCTAGAATGAAACATGGGTACCCATTTATCTTGGTCAGCTTAGTGGATTTTAGTGGAGCTTTGGTCATCGGTGTTGTGCTATTGTATTGGCTATGATGGTTTAACACTCACCTCTCCAGTCTGCCCTCTTGTCGTTCCTGTCATTCACTGCTTATTAGTTTCTGACCAAGCTACAAAGGCTCATTTCCCAAGTAGGCAGATGTCAGTTTATAGTCTGTTAAAGTAAAGGATAAGTAAGGACAAATAGTCCTTAGTACATTAATGACAAATATGCGTTTGAGGTCATTTAGAAGCAGTGACAGCATTAGAACTTGTACTTTGTAAAATTTCTGGCTCAATGCAAATCTTGGACACAACTTTTTTTTACGACCATATTTAAGGAATCCGTATGACATTTTTTTGTTTATGTTATGTGTTTATGTACAAAATCAGCTGAATTGATACATCATTACCAAATATTAAAAAAAACACGATATTGGTATCTGCCTCAAAATTCTACTGTGGGTCAGTTCATAATTGACATTCTATATGTTATAGCAACAGTGCACAAAGCTGTCAAATAGAGGTAATTGTGGTTCTAGTCTACCCTTCCTGAGCGTTCAGATATTCAGTAAGAAGACCAATGGGCCACCTTATCCCTTACAGTTAAGGTTTTCATTATAGTTGAGGATGTGATTAGGTTTAAGACTAGATTCAAGGTTTTAGTACTCAGTAGTAACCAGTATAGTTACTTTTGGAATAAAGTTAACATTGCAACTTTGCAGCTTGGGCAAAAGGTAATAACCAGAGTGACTCTGATGTCTGTTCACAACTGTTTGAATCCCCAGTTATAGCGCTTGAACACCACCCTTCCACTAGTATCTCACGCTGTCCCTTGTAAATAGTTTCCACCATGTTTTTATCACTCCAGAAGTAACTCTAATTAATTCAAATTAAACAAAAAAAAAGAAAGAAAAAAAAAAGTACTTCTAACAGGATGTTGTGGATGTTGACAGATGAGCTTTCACGTTCATAAACCTGTTACCATTAAGGTCAATAATGGTATTATTATAAGATTGAAAGCATAAGAAAGGGAAAGTGTACTTCTTTTGTTTTTCAGAGTCTGCCTTTTTTCCGCCAAGAAAAGGGCTGCTGAAGTTTCAAGAATGTTTTTAAAATGTATTAAAGATGCAAGATTATGAATACATGTATGAGGTTTTTCTCTGTTCTGTTTTGGAAGATAGCTCACATATGGAAACACTATTACCAGATTCAAATTGATGACGAGGAAGGGAGGCAGTGTGTGTCGTGTTTGGTTTGGTCCGATGTATGACTTAACACGCATTACAAACAGGAAAACAAAACAAAATAACACACTTTGGAATCGTCCGGCAAACACTCAGTTCATTAAAACAGAAAGAAACAATGCGATTGGTTTCCGCTTTGATTTAAAATGCACTACTGTACAGGTAACACCTGACACACACTGGTCAGCCCTTTCTCTCGCCAAATACCACCCCCCTCCTGTTAGACTAGCCAGACTTTTGGCATGTGGTAGAATGTAATGTTCTTTATTAGACAGCTCTTTATAGACACCTTGACATACCTACCAACACGGGAGTGAATTAAGGGACGTCCGGGGACCAAATGATCTTCTCAGTGTCAATAACAAAGGCAAACCGATTAAAGAACATTTTGGGCAAATTAAAAAGATAGGGTAAAGCAATGATTACTGAGCTTAAACATTAAGGTTGAACTTGAACTGTCTTTCGAAGATATTTTGCTAATTGCCTGAAATATAACTGGGAAAAAGTGATCAAAAATAAAAGAGAGTGTTGGTAGATATGCACCTGGAGCCCATAGCTGTGTCTTTCACCTACAGAGGCTTTTCAACATCCCGGTACTGAAAAGTAGCTTTCTCTACATTTCCACATACAGTATGCAGCCATTACCAGATAGTATGGCAGTAAAACTAATATTACTACAGTTTTTTTTTGTTATCAAGGAGAGCACGAACTAGAACTCTCTACCGCTTCATAAACAACAAATATTGTATTGGTTTAATTTATTAGACAGGCTTTGTTGATAGGATTTTCATACGATCTTACCTACTGTACTTTTCGTCTAGGGGTAATAGCTATTTGTTCAAATCGGTCATTACAAATTGCAAAAAGAATGCACTTTTCAGTACCGTGAAGTGGATCCACTATAGTGTGTGCTGTATCATTCTGTAGGGCACAACACCATAGCAAGAGCATGCAGAAGACAACAAACAAACTGCTGGTTGTTAGAGGCATCTGTCCTACTAGATAGAGCTCATCTCCCCTCTTCAATTCTGAATATTTGGTATGAAAGAGATGTTCATTGTGATTCATTGTTAACCAGTGATGTGTATATTATAATCATGAAATAAAAAGATGAGCAAAAGATCAGGCGGCGTCACAGTTGTGTCATTTCTTCGACATTAATTTACATCAAACACATTTACTAATGTCATTTACTTATCTTGATCTCACACAATGGTTGACCCTTTTAACTAATGCTAGACCATATTCAGTAGTAAACCTAAACTAAACACGCTACAGTTTGATGTTAAAAAAAGAAGCACCAGGCTGATGAAGGACTTTTGAGGTTTATTACTTTTTAGAATCCTAACTCAATCCTAATTATTTCTGCAATTTGTGTATTTTCATTTCGCTGTGACAGGTTGGATGGAGTTGCAGCTCTAAAACTGCTTAGTCTTCAATTGAATATTTGTGTATATGTGTATTAATCTGACTTAGCAAGCTTTGCAGCAACGACAGTGTGCCAGGTTTTTTCTTTCCCAGACCCAAAATATACACTTCCATACAGTACAGTGTTACCAATGTGACTAAATTAACAATGCTAGGACAAAGACAATGATATGCAGACGTTGACATGTGATTACGTATGGCTAGTGAAAGTTCTCAAACCCAGTACTCAAACTTTCTTTCCTCATTCCTTCGTTTTCACATTACAGCGAAACATGATTTGCAGCTTTTTGTGTGTTCATACATGAGACATTTATTGTCTCATTTAGATATTTCTTTTTATGCAGACAAACCGATTGGTTAATAATGTATGCCTTATAGTTAATTTATTATAAAGTTAATTTGTGCTCAAGAAAAATGGTGCTAATGGTTGCCATACATCAGTGTTATAACAAGTACTTAAAAGTAGCAGTAGCCTACCACAATGGAGAAATACATTGTTACAAGTTAACATAATGCATTTGAGATTTTACTTTAGTACAAAAGTAATAGCACAAAAAATACTTATTGTGCAGAATGGCTGATTTCAAATAATGTGTATTATGTAATTTAATTATATTTAAATATTGTGTAGGCTACACCACTCCATTACTATAGGCCTGGCCTACTTCTGGGCGGGTAACCTGTACATTTCCCCTGCGCATGAATTAAATATTATGAATTGTAGCCTATAAGATAACATACCATAATATCAAATTTTATTAGTTGGTTGTTGACCATGTCCATCATATTGGTGTAATCATTTAACGAAGGCTGGCTTGATAGTATATGATGACAGAGCACTAGCTACCAGCTATTGCACACGAACTAGGTGGGCTAATTACGTGAACCTGTACAGGCAGGTGGAGGCGGGAAAACCCTGAGGACTCGGTCCGCTGGCGGACAGCGGAGGAACAACATGTTGGAGCCAGGGCAAGTAAATGGGGGCCGCTTCAAGTAGACTACAAGTAGGCAACCCCAAAATTGTACTCAACTGTAAGTTCAGTAAGCGACTTTAATTATGTACTTAGACTGTTAGCTACTTTCCACCACTATTGTGGTGTAACGTTGTTTCATGCAAACCTAAATTTAAAAGATTTATTGCTTAAATTAAAGCAAAATATTAGATATAACGTTAGCATACGTAGCTAGCGTTACAGTAACTTTAGCTATCACTCCAATCTTTATTCAACAATTAATGCGTTCACATCATAGACTGTATATATATATATTATTATTAACGGTCTATGGTTCACATCTCAAATACACAGCGGCAGCCACCTGCTTGTATTTCTCATGGAATATCTAGCTAACTTTACTAGCTAACGTTGCACATTGTAAAATAGACCGTTCAGAGACGTGAGGTTTTCTGTGGTGGAAAATGTTGGTAGTTGTTGGTCCAAATTATGTAGCTAGCTAGCTCTGCCCCGAAGTTTGAGGTCATGTTGACTCATGCTACTTTCAGTGTAACGGTAGTTGGGTTTTCTTCTTTATTTTAACTTGGATAACGTATCTATGTGACGTTATCAGAAATTTCTCTGACTAGCAAAGATATAGCTAACACTTTAAACAAAACAGTTCACAATGTCAGCGGCAATATCATTTTGCAAACATATTACCTTTATTTTTCTAGTCGCATAGAGTAATTAAATTAAGCAAGTTGTGATATCAGGATACCACTACATGTAAAATGTGTTGGTACCCTTGCTTCTACCCTTGTCCTTGCCTTCTGGCATGGCGTCGTATCATTGAGCACAAAGATAACCTGTGAAATTCCTGCCGGGGACTCGCACTCATGATTTAGTGGACAGATTGGGGACAGCTTATGACGCAGGCAGACGGAAGTTTTTATATGGAGAGGAACAGCCGAACAGGCGATCAAGCAACTGACAGCCAATAATTTACTGTACAGCCATTTAAAACAGGAAGCAACAGTATGGCCTTTTGTATATCCCTTTCTATAAGGGCTGATTATACTGAATTCAAATTGATTCTTGCTTTTTAAGTAGGGTAAAACACTGTATCTAATATTGTATTTCAGATTTTCCTGCAGCAACTGGGGAGGACTGTCAGTAGAGAGAGAGAGAGAGAGAGAGAAAGAGAGACATCTGAAATATAACAGCCCAGACTCTGTAAGTTGGCTATACAGTATATCCATATATGTTCTACACCCAATTACAGAAAATCCCTCTATAACTACACACAAACCCTTGTGAACCAGACCAACCAGCTATGATTGGATATGATGTTATTACCTAAAATCTTTTGTGAGGGGAAGATAGTCACATCCCATACAAAAGTGATGAACTGATCCACCTTTTTCTATCCTGGGCTTTGGGTATTGGGAGACTGTACTGTACTGAGTACAGATCCCATATAAGTGTTTAATCAATAAACTGTATGCCTGTGTGAATGTGACATTATTTTATGTGGAAGACCACACCAATATAAATTTGCTGAATTGTTATAAATTAATAAATTGTGCATTAGCAATTTGGTAAAAGTGTAAGTGTAAGCTTTTTAAATGCAGCAATAAATTTGTCAAAACTTTTATATAATGTATAATTTGTATTAATGTATGTAGTAAATAAACATTAAATTGAATAGATTGGCCCCATTGTCACAATAACCGTCTCAGCTATTTGAGTTGGGCGTTGACTCTAATGTTTTGGATTGGTGCATCCAGTTTCCAAAATTACCTTTTTTGATTCACTGGCCAATGGGACTGGTAGAAGAAAAAATCCACCAGGCCAAGCATATATTTTTTACTAGCAAAAATAATAAATTGCCCTAACAGAGGTGAACATACCGCTCCCAGCACGAATGTACCAAAGGCGGAGAGAGAATCATATTTAAAAAGAGACAGCAGCAGGATGATACCTATCCTTACAGTGTAGGTGTGTCGTTGAGCTGTTTGATAGAGGATATCAGCTGATTTGACCAGCTAGTGAAAGCAGCTGTTAAAATAATTGACAGCCCCAGACTGGACAGCAAAGAACAGTAAGTGAGCATGTGTGTAAAAACTGAATGCAAATGAGTGGGATTTAAAGAAGGCCTAAGCATGCAAAAGTAAAGTCTTCCTGACTGAACTTATGCTATAGCTTCATTCCAATCAGGTGACCCAAGTGGATGAAGTAAAGATGAATATTTATTAAACAGATGAAATTTGATATTTCAGACTTGGCAGTCCTAACTAGACTAACTAGACTAGAAGACTAACTGAGTGACGTCTGTCTGCCATGGACAGCAGAAGGATAAAAGCCTAATTAGTCTGCTTCGAGGTACAGAGGTCAAAGCTGCGCAAGAGCCTACTGCTGCCCACTAACAATGTCATGCCGAGGAAACAAGCCTTTAGTTTAGCCATCCGCCAACCATAGTTCATGGCTGCAGCTAATTCAGGTGGTGATGGCGCAGTGGATATGACACGTGTGTGGGAGATCTGGGTTCAGTTCTCACTGCAATACATCAACCAATGTGTTCCACTTAACCCATAGTTGCTCCAGAGGCGTGCAACCTCTGATATATAACAATTGTAAGTCGCTTACAGTATCTCATCTAAAAAGGACTTTACACATAAAACAGAATGGTAATTGAATTGCCGCCACATAACAGTGCCAGGATAAATTGAATAATTAGTACTCGTACAGATTACTGATTAGCCATTGCATGCCTGTGCTTGTCTAATGGGAGGGCCTGGACAGAGAGGGGAGAGTGGGAGCTGAAGGAATAGCCCTAGGTCTCACTTTTTTGCATTCTGACAAGAACTGTAATACTAGTACTTACCGCAATCATTTTTTCAATAACCGTTGAACTGCAGTATCTTTGATAGAAGATAGACAAAGGATGTTATTCACTAGGTAGGCCCTGATATACCTATACCTTATCAGTGAACCTTGTTTAGCCTGAGTAACAACAGGGCGCTATTTAAAATGTCTTCCGTACAGTGGACATACTGCACATTATGTTGACAATGTGTTTCCTTCAAACCAGAATCCTGACCTCCTTTACTTGACTTTTATCTACTCCAGGTGTTAAAGGAGCACTCAGCCCTCTGGCGAAGGTCCCATTCCCAGCTGTCCATAGTCCTGCTATCCGGGACTTATGCCATCACATGTACACAGAAGGGAAGGTGTGAGCCAACCTTAAGGTTGAAGTCTGAGCCAACTGTGGTTTTAGATGAGGTTCCTATTGTTAGAATACTTGGTATTCACTGAAGGTCACTTGAGGAGGTGTTGAGTGTTGGGCCCTGCCTCCATGTGTCCTTTTCTTGTCTTACCCTTCTTCTGGCCTCCATTCAGACACTGAAGTTAGTGGTTGGTAGATTTGTGCTCAGATCTGGTTAAGGCTCTTATAGATAAAATGTATGTCTGCTGATGAAGACTAAGCATGGCACATAACTGAAAACGGTGGAAAAAGGTAAGATTTGAATTACTATATTATATTGGAATGAATTTAGTGAGATGTTCATTTTGTGAAATATTGAATGTCACATGCCCAATCTGAAATTTATTCACATTAAGTATAAGATTTTCCATGAAATGTTAATGCATATGTGCAAATAATGTGATATTTCTGTGAAAGATGTGGAAAATGTAGACACAAGCTTAAGTGGTACTTTTGAAGGAAGTCTCCTAAGCTAATAAATATTAGGTATTGCATTCTTTATTAGTGAGCTCACTTATATATGCTTACAAGTTTATTGTAATCTGTAATGCATTAATTTGCTGATATGTACACTACCAGTCAAAAGTTTGGGGTCACTTACAAATTTCCATTCCACACCATTATAGACAGAATAGCAGCTGATCTGAGTGGGTGGCTGATCTTAAATGCAATGTCTTCATTGTCCATTATCCGCAACCATTCATCCAATGTTCCAAAGGCACATTATGTTTACTAATCTGAATCTGAATTTTTAAAAACAAGCAGAAAACATTGGAGAACCCTTTTGCAATTATGTAAGCACATAATGAAAACAATGCAACTGGTCTCAGCTGGTATTCTGTCTCTAATGGAGGGCAATGGAAATTTCTAAGTAACCCATAACTTTTGACCAGTAGTGTATGTGTGTGGTCACTCACCTGAAAGAGAGCAGTAGTGTTTTTTTCACAATTTTCCTAACATTTAATGTTTTTCTTTTCTAAAGAATCATAGGCTGCTATTGTGAAACAACACAATGAATGAGACAAGTGCACCTCAATAACAGGTGAGCTTAAAAGAGCATTTGCTGCTTAGTATTGCCAATCGTATCCGTTATGTTAATGACATTGTAACATGATCATAATAGGTAAATATTCAAACAGTTATCTAATAGTCGGATTGACTATTTAGCACAGTCTTTTTTTTTAACAAATTGCTTTACACCTTTGTTTTACCCTTCTTACTATGATCTGCAGTTATGACCTACAGGCTATTTGTGTCCACTAACCTAATTAGGGGTAAAGGCCCATACACTGCCCCTCCACTTTGGAAAGAGAATTCAAGTCCAGCATAACTCTTGTGGTTTAACTTTTTACCCTGCATTGCCCAGCAGTACCAACTCCCATGTTTTTCAACGTAAAATTACTGATTGTCAAAGAAGTCTGGTGGCTTTAAAGAAGGAGATATGTAGCAATGTGGACAGGGGCAGCAGCTAAACATATTGTAGACACCTAAAAAGGGACCTCTTTAAAAATTCAACATCAGTTAAAGTTTACTCAATGTTTTTGTATTTTCCTCTAATTTACCTGTCCCTCAGACAGCCCTCACAGACGGGGAACTTAAGCTGTATTTTGCTCTCTTTAAATCAACCAGACTGTCATTTGAAACCTCACAGACCACAAGAGCTGCTGGTTTATTGTTAATGCTGCTTTACAGTTCACAGTAACGTTACAATCTTTACCTTATGTGCTACTTTTTCCAAACTTGGCGCAGCTAATGTTGACTCAGCTAGTTCACATTAGTCCTAATCTGCTGTGGTAACCAATTTTACTGCTTTTAACTATGGCTGAGTGGGCATGTCTATTTGAAAAACAATGGAAGAAAACACAGATGGATTTGGCGTTCAACTGGTATAGGGAAGAAGTTGTACTGCGATGATGGGTGGTGATTAGGGAAGCATTTTAATTGTGTAACAGTAATGGAGACATAAGCTATAACTAAGTGTGTTTGCATACCTGTTAGAAACATGCTATAATTCCCCAGTTAACTTAAGTGTTACCAGTATCCTAAAAGTTTAATCTAATCTACTACTATAAGGAGAAGTTATTAAAAAAGACCAAGGAACAGTGTGAGATGCAGATTCATTTTATTCTACTGAACAACTGACATGCTTAGGGAGACACAATAGTCAAACATCAGGTGCCTCAGAATGCAAAAGTCATTCCATGAGCTTCACTCCTCGTCATGTCCTTTCTGAAATGAGAAAAAGTAAACAATTTGATTTAAAAAGTTCTTTTTTTAATGCATTATAATTTGCAGTGTTGCAATCATAACCTTTACATGTTGTTGATTTACTGTTCTACGTAACAATATGAAGGTTTTGTGCACACTGTACACTAATGGACGGCATTAAAGGATTCTTGTAGTAAAATACAGACTGGCTTATAAACACTACCCTAGTGTTGTCTCTGTAATAACATTTTTCTTAAGGGACAGAAGTACAAGAATATACTGTGATTTATATCATACATTAATATATATTTTAAACTTTGCTGAAACCCTAACATGGCTCAAAACGGGCACTCTATGTGCCCTACACAAAAAAGGATAAAAAAGTAATTGACAATCAAGAACTGACCTTTGAGCCCACATCACGACTCTTGGCACGTAGCTTGTTGACCTGAGACTCGGAGATGTCAGCTCTCTCTTCAGCTTCATCAAGCTCATGTTGAAGCTTACGGCATTTGCTAAGATTATTGTTGGAATGCTCTTCCTGTAGAACAGAAACACAATAACCTCATTAGTGCCTGTCATGTATTTCTGCCGTAATAACATGGATAATGTAATAAGACATACTTCAAACCAACTGTACCACTGACAATAGATTTTTTTCAATTACATTTTATAAGAAATTATATGAAAGCAATGTGCATACAATTATTTAAAAAGTTAATTGAGAGGGTGTTGTTACTGGGCTGTGCAAATCTAATGAAGTTTATCAAGGCTTATTGATCTACTCTAAACGGTTGTGCTGATAAGAAAAAGTCTGTTACAAAGTCATTTCATTGAGGCTTAAAGTTATTTTGTCCTTATTGCTCTAGCTCTACCAAATAGCTTTTGTTTGAGCTAAGAATGGCAGCCATAATACGCACAAACATACTGGGCTTGGACAGGTTTTATACTTTTTTTGTATTAGTTTCTCTAAAATGCTAATACTTACAGCTTCCTCTGCAGCTCTCTTGTAGGATTTGACCTTTAGCTGCAGCTTGTCTACCAGATCTTGCAGACGGGCAATATTCTTGCGATCCTCCTCTGTCTGGAAAAAAATTAAATTTTCAATACAAATTACATTTTGTGTTCTACAATTTTGTAAAAGAATCGAAACTTACCTGATAGGTCAACTCTTTGATACGTCTCTCATATTTTCGTATTCCCTTGACAGATTCGCTGGACTTTCTTTGTTCAGCCTCTACTTCAACTTCCAGTTCTCTGATCTGTTGAAAGAATCATTTGAAAATTGAGTTGTCTTTACATAAAATATTTGTAAGTAAACTTTTTGATCATGAGGAAAAATTATAGTTCTAGAATGTTTTATATTGTCAGATTTTGATGATTGTGTGATTTCATTCAATTGTTTATTTTAAAAAGATTGACACTCACCCTGGCCTCGAGCTTCTGCACCTGCTTCTTGCCTCCCTTCATGGCAATCTGTTCAGCTTCATCCAGACGGTGCTGCAGGTCTTTGATGGTTTGCTCCATGTTCTTCTTCATACGCTCAAGGTGAGCACTGGTGTCCTGCTCTTTCTTCAGCTCCTCTGCCATCATGGCAGCATCAGTAATGGCCTTCTTGGCCTTCTCCTCAGCGTTTCTGCACTCCTGCACAGCATCTTCTACTTCTGTCTGAAGCTGGGATGTATCAGCCTCCAGCTTCTTCTTTTGGTTTAGGAGACTGGTGTTCTGATTAAAAAAAAAACTTGATAATAGAATTTCTCAGTAAAATAACAGCAAAGAAAAGAACTGTGCAATAATTGCATCTCACCTGTGAGTGCAGGAGCTGCACCCTTTCACTAACATCCAGCAACTCTTGCTCAGCAAGTTTGCGTCCTCTCTCAGTTTGCTCCAGAGCAGACCTGAGCTCCTCCACTTCGGCCAGAAGAAGGTTGTTGCGTCTTTCAACTATGGCATTGTTTTCCTTTAGATCATCATTTGCTCGAAGAGCATCATCAAGTTGTAGCTGAAGGTCCTGGAAATGCAGGAAATTTATTGTGAAGCAAGTTAAATAAGCAGATAGGGAAATGCAACATGTCCAAGGTCTTGTTTTTGAAACTAAAATGCTTACCTTTAGATGTGCATGAACAGATTTAAGTTGTTTCTGGGCCTCAGCTGCTTGCCTGTTGGCCTGGCTTAGCTGGATCTCCATCTCATTGAGGTCTCCCTCCATCTTCTTCTTCAAACGGAGAGCCTCATTCCTGCTGCGAGTCTCGGCTTCAAGAGAGCTCTGAAGAGTATCCACAATTCGCTGCTGATTTCTCTTTGCTTGCTCCATCTCTTCATCTTTCTCGGCCAACTTGCGATCAAGATCAGCCTTAATCTGGTTGAACTCAAGCTGTGCTCTGAGAATCTTCCCTTCCTCATGCTCCAGTGAGGCCTATCATCAAGTAAAGAATAAAAATGAAAAACAAGACTAGTTACACCAAGTACCAAAAAAAGGCTCATGAAGTCCACCGTTCAACATTCAAGATACCTCTGCTTCCTCCAGAGCTGTTTGTATCTCAGACTTCTCCTGTTCTAACTGTTTTCGAATCTTCTCAAGCTCATGAATACTCTTTCCACTCTCACCAATTTGCGCAGTGAGGTCAGATATTTCCTCTGAGAAACAAAATGTCACATTACTAATGGTTTGGTCATTAGAAATAAAATCTATGATAGAGGTGTAAGCTGGTTTTTCCCATACCGTGTAGATTCTTATTCTCTCTCTTCATGGTCTCCAGATGTTCAAGAGATTCTTCATAAGAGTTCTTCAGTTTGAACAGCTCAGTGCTCAGAGACCTGGCTTCCTTCTGAGAGCTCTCCAGCTCTGTTTGAGACTCTTCATACTTCTGTTTCCATTCTGCCAAGACCTGAAATATGTATTTTAAAGGCAATTTTACTTTAAAAATTTTACCTAAAAGAGCAAAAGTGCCATATGTATTTTAAAAGCAACCTTATCAAAGTTTCTTTGTTTCTTGTCCAGAGCAGCAGCAGCAGCATTAGACCTCTCCACATCTACCATGAGATCTTCAATCTCATTCTGCAGCCTGTGTTTGGTCTTCTCCAGAGACGAGCATTTAGCATTCACTGCTTCCACAGCCTCCTCAGCATCCTGCAGACGCTGAGCCAGCTTCTTTCTGGATGATGATAGAAGATATTTTGGTTAATTATTTAAAAGCTTGGTTGATGGAGTGAAAATATATTTTACTCACTTGGCCTCCTCCAGTTCCTCGGTTCTCTGGATGGCATCAGTTTCGTACTTGGTTCTCCACTGAGCCACCTCAGAGTTGGCCTTGGACATGTTGCGTTGCAATTCACCCTTGGCCTCCTGCTCCTCCTCATACTGCTCCCTGAGCAGGTCACAGTCATGTCGAGCAGACTGCACTGCATGGGCTAAAGCATTCTTGGCCTGAAATAAAAACATATCTTGTTGCATATTTATGTACCACCATCTGTACCAAGTTGTTACTTGTTACTGTTGGTTGATACCTTGACTTCTTCCTCTAGTTGTCTTTTAAGGTCTTCAATTTGTTGAGTGTAGGACTGTTTTCCTCTGGTTAGTTGGGACACCAAGGAATCCTTTTCCTCAAGCCGCCTTACAAATTCACCTAATTTTGATAAAAGCATTAAATTAGTTGTTTATAATATACAAACAAAACACAGTTCAAATCAAATGTTTACCATTTTCAGTTAGAAGCTTTGTTTTCTGCATGGTGAAGTCATTGATAGTACGCTGTCCCTCGTCTGCCTTTGTTTTGTATTCGTTCATCTGATCTTCCAGAGACCTGCACATTTTCTCCAAATTATTCTGAAAACAAACAACGTTAACAATGGCATGTAACCTACTGAAAAATAAATAAAAGTTGTTTTAGACTTAACAAATTACTCATCCCATCCCATGAGTAGAAACATACAGTAAAGGAAGTATTTTACCTTAGCCTTCACAATATTTTCCATATTGGAGACCACATCATCCAGCTCCAGTCTGAGCTCACTCTTCTCCTTCTCCAGTTTCTGCTTGACTCTCTGCAGGTTATCAATCTGCTCTCCTAGGTCAGCTACACTGTCAGCTTGTTTCTTCCTGAGTGTGGCAGCAGTGGCTTCATGCTGCAGAGTGGCCTCTTCAAGGTCTCTGCGGAGTTTCTGGAACTCAGCCTCCCTCTTCTTGTTCATTTCAATCTGGGCAGATGTTGCTCCACCAGCCTCCTCCAGCCTCTCACTGATCTCCTCCAGCTCTCTGGCCAAGTCTGCTCTCTGTTTCTCCACTTTGGCTCGTGCAGCTCGCTCTGCCTCAAGCTCTTCTTCCAGCTCCTCAATGCGGGCCTAGACCAAAACGAAAGCAAAACCTTAAATGGCATTGTATTGCTCTTAATATAATTGTGGTTGTAAAATGTCCTATTCAAGTGCCAGGTTATCCAACTTTATTTATGTAAATTCTTACCTGTAACTCCTTCAGTTTTTTCTGGAGCTGGGCACTCATTGCTTGTTCATCTTCTATTTTACCACTGAGTTGGTTGATTTCAAAATCTTTCCTGTGGATAAAAAATAGAATAATATGTACTAGCTGACACGTAGTTTGAAATCTATTTGTGTTTTTTACACGTGCATTTCACATTACTTTTTCAGTCTCTCTTCGAGTTGCTGTTTGTCATTTTCCAAGTCCATGACACTCTCTAGAGCTAACTTTAGGTCTCCTTCAAGCTTCCGTTTTGCTCTCTCAAGGTCCATACGCACTTTCTTCTCTTGTTCTAGGGAGCCTTCCAGCTGTGGGTTGTAATACATAACTTCTTATTTAGTCATTAGTTTACATGTTTCATATAAATAAACGTAATCTTGTAAATTCTCACATCATCCACTTGCTGCTCCAGCTTAGCCTTGGCTTTGGTCAGAGTGTTGACTTTGTCTTCTTCACTCTGCAGATCATCCAGTGTTTGCTGATGAGCTTCCTGTAAGGCTTTCTTTTCTTTTGTCAACTTAGCAATTATTTCATCCAGAGCAGCCATCTCTTCTGTCAAGTTCTTTACCTGTGGCCAGGAAAAAATTGTATCAGGGACTTTACCATGAATGTTATTTGGGACATCCAGAGTAATTTCACAGTATTTAGTGTTTGTCATACCTTGTTCTCTGTGGCGTGCTTCTCTTTCTCAACTTTAGCCAGAGTTAACTCTAAGTCATCAATGTCTTTCTTCAGCTCAGAGCACTCATCCTCCAGCTTCCTCTTCTTAGCAGTCAGTTCAGAATTCATCTCCTCCTCATCCTCCAGTCTTTCTGTCAGCTCTTTGGCTTTTGCCTCCAGCTGAATCTTGTTTTTAATCAGCCCCTCACATCTTTCTTCAGCATCACAAAGATTATCTTGCTCCTGTTATAATTTAAAGTCACAGCATTATACCTAGGCAGACTTGGTTTGATTTTATTATTATTGTAATGATCACAGATTTGAACATTTCTAACATACAGATTGAACTTGGAGCTGCAGATCATTTTTCTCTTGGAGAAGAGTGACCATTTTTTCTTCAAGTTCCTTCCTGCGGGCTTCTGATTTTGCGTAAGCCTCTTTTAGTTTGCCAAACTCTTCCTTCATGTTGGCCATCTCCTTCTCTGACTCTGCTGACTTCAACAAGGTTTAATCTTGAAGTACATCTTCATCCAGGGCCAATTCTTGACCCCCATGAAGGCACGGATGTTCCACTGGATCACAAGTAGTGCATCCCTGCCGAAAACAAATCATTGTCTTTAAGTTGTCTCCATCAGGTGAAAACCATTTTTTTTTCCTTCTCCTTTTTTGAACCAACAGAACATGTCAGACGAGCAATGTAAACGTACTCTATGCTCAAATAACATACACACTTTTCTTATACCACTGTCGCAGCATGGACATAAAGAAAATGAAACAAAAATTCAGTTTTAACCTGATCGCAAAGAATGTCCTTTTCAATACAACCTAAATAGATTCTTCTCCCCACTATGCTTTTCTCTGTTTGATATTTATTTATTTGGTTATGTAAGACAGAGTAAATATGCATTTTAAGGTACTGTTTTTTCTCAAAGGATATCATTTCCTAATTTTTGATAGATAGAGTTTATCCTTTTTTGCATTAAGGGTCTAAGGATAGATAGTGTTGTATGTTGTACATATTGTAAAGTCCCTTGAGGCAAATTCAAGATTTGTGGTATTGGGCTATGTGAATAAAAGTTACCTGTTTTGACATAAAAGTTTGGCCATACTGTGAGCAGTTACCTGCGCTCAACAATCTTCTGGAATTCAAGTCTTGCCAGAAGGCCTCTCGACCGGGCTTGGATGCCTGTGATGATTAGTGCTAGTCGGTCATCTCGCATCTCCTCTAGCAGACCCAGCAGTCCAGCTTTGAAGAACACCTTTTTTCATAGGGCAGATTGGATAGTCAGTAATAATAGGTACTTTATATAAATCCATTTTCTATATATAAAACTTACCTTTGTGTGTCCCAGCTTGTACTGCGTGTGATCAATATCTAGTGAACCCAACAATTTCTCAGCGGCCTTCTTGTTGTCGATAAACTGTCCCTCAGGAATGGCATTAGGGTTCAAAATACGGTATCTTTGACACAAGTCCAACAGAAAAAATTATTTTCATTTTCATCAACATTTTATCTGTATTTTATAATTCTATCTATATATATATCAGGAATATAAGACACTCATTTGATATATCTAGTAGATTTAAATATTGGATTGCCCATCACATGCAAACCTCTGTTTGAAATCTCCATAGAGGATTCTATTGGGGAAACCCTTTCTGCAGATCCTGATGCCTTCAAGCACACCGTTACAGCGCAGCTGGTGCATCACCAGAGGGTTCTCCATGGCCCCAGGAGTCTTGGTCTCATTAGGGATGAGGCAGCGAACAAAGTGAGGGTGAGTAGACCTCAAGTTGGTCATCAGCTTGTTCAGGTTTTCCTGCAAGTTTTTAACACAACTTTATACATTTTGTTATCATTGTGTTTGGCACAATAACTTTTAAAAGATTGGGTTGTTAATTGAAATGCATGCCCAACTTATTCAGTTCAGTAAATGTGTCACAGCCTTGGGAAAGTAGGCTGTGTATTACACACTACTTTGGGTATTTTATTAGCCTGAAGAAGTCTTTTGTCCTGGTTAGCTTAGACCATCTTTACATCAATCCCGTTTTACAATCGCCATATTGTAAAAACCACACATATGATGTGTTCATAACTACACCCCTTCAAGCTTAGACCAATAACCACAATTTGAAAACTTAAAAAAAAAACGTTTTACCCTGTGCAAGGCAGACACAGTTTGGAAGGATGAACCCTTCTTCTTGCTGCCTCCTCCTTTGCCGCCCTTTCCACCTTCAGCTGCTCAATAAACCAATGTAAAACTAGTTAGATTACCTTAACAGACAAAGGCATACATTATTCAATCTTTTATTTCTCCCTATGATGCATTTGATAAAATATTGACATTTCCTGTGTAGGTAATTGCAGTACTACATTAAGTTTATTCTTACCTGCATCTGATCCAGCATAATTTGCGAAGAGGACAGATAGCAGTTTGAGATTAGATTTCTGAAAGAGTCCTACAACGGTCTCATTCAGAGGATCCTTGTTCTTCACCAGCCAGTTGTTGATATTATAATCAACAGTTCCAGCATAGTGAACCAGGGAGAAATGGGCCTCTGGTCTCCCTTTGATAACTCTGGGCTTCTGGAAATTGGCAGATTTCCCCAGATGGTTGTCATAGAGCTTAGTTTTAAAGGTGGTATCAGAGGCTTTGGGGAACATGCACTCCTCTTCAAGGATGGACATGATACCCATAGGCTGAGGAGAATATAATGAAGAAAGTAAAGATATATGTTTTCATGTTGTTTAAGACAAGCACAAAAAGTTTATGTGAGGGTTCAGGAAGAACATAATGGAATAACTTTGGGTCATGTAGCACTTTGATGATTTGCATAAGTAAACTTAAAAACTCACCTTTTCAATCAGGTCAATGCAGGCCTGCAAGTCCATACCAAAATCTATGAAAATCCATTCAATGCCCTCTTTCTTGTACTCTTCCTGCTCCAGCACAAACATGTGGTGGTTGAAAAACTGTTGCAGTTTTTCATTGGTGAAGTTGATGCACAGCTGCTCAAAGGTGTTGAACTGTAACAACATTGATAGTAAGAAGAAATGAACTTTGGCATAAAAATATTAAGCAAATCTGTTACCTATGTTTTATTAGCTTTGGATTCTGTTCTAAACTTACATCAAAGATCTCAAATCCAGCAATGTCCAGTACACCAATAAAATACTGGCGAGGCTGCTTGGTGTCGAGGGATTGATTAATTCTCACCACCATCCACAGAAACATCTTCTCATACACTGATTTAGACAGCGCACTTATAGCGTAGTACACCTTTGGGAAAAGTAATCAGTAATATCGTTAAAACTTTACTTTTTATTTAAACAAACTATCCTGAAAATGTTTCCTTCAAATCATTACCTGAGAAACATTTTGTCCCTTGGTGACCCACTCATTCCCTACTTTGACTCTTGGGTGACAGAGACCTTTGATGAGGTCCGCAGAGTTCAGGGACATTAGATATGCAATTTTGTCAGCAACTGAAAATGCAAAAATATACATTAGTCTCTGCCCTTTCAATCCTACATTGGACATACTCTTTTAGATTCTTTCTCCTTAGAGTTCTTTGTCGCATTAAAGGAGAATTCCGGTTGATTTCAACACGTAGCTCTGTTGTTTGGAAATTTGGAGTGCTGTCGGTAGCAAAAGAAATGAGAACAATCGGTGCTGCCTACACTGTGTTATCCCCCTGCTAGAGTCAGCACCAAACAGGCTTAAACAGGGTAAGTTTTTAAACTTGTGTTTAGCCTCTAAACATGTTCAAAATGTCATTACAAGTGTCTACACAGATGCAGTGATTCCTTCTGAGGGAACACAGCGAATCTGACTGCAGTAGATGTGACAGAAAGGCATTAAAGTTGTGTTAATCCATACCTCTGTTTATTTCCTGTTTTCCGGTGAAGTCAACATTAGTCGATTGTCAAACACGTACAGTCCAATATTCCAAAATGTAATTTTTCCCAAATAAACAATTTGACTATGTAGAAATGTTGTTGAACATCAGAAATTAACGTAACCAGAAAACAGTGTGTAGTTTTTCTTTTTAGCATCTCACATCACACTTTCAGTCACTATGACGACTAAGGTCAGAAACATTGTTCAAAAATATGAACAATAACGTTGCTGTCAACGGGCTAATGTGCTAATGTTAGTTACTGACTGTTACCTTGAAACCATCATTATTAGCATTACTAGCTACGTTTTTCATCTTGGTTTTGAGCGATATGCACCCCAACAGTTCACTTGAGTTCAGTAGAGCAGACGGCTTTGCAGAGTCGTGTAATTACTTTATGTCTTTTCATAAACAGCTGAAAGAGTGGCTGCTCTATACCATGGCGGCAGAAATTTTACCAAGGTGGGCCGCCATGGTAAAACAGTGTAAACAATAAACGAAGCTACGTGTTGAAATCTACCAGAATTCTCCTTTAAAGTATAGACTGTGACAAACATGGTGGAACAAAACAAGGTGGGAACATATTGTCAGATATTTTAAAAAGTGCTTTTCTTTGATACATTTTGTGCTGAGTTTTCACAAGCTGCCTTTTTTCAACTGCAACTCCAATATATTTGACACATTCTGTGATGATAGTTTATACTTTTTAATAACAATTTGTTCTGGGTTTTGGTGTTGTTGATACATTTGATACATCAGTTTCTATTTGGCTATCACAAACAATTTTTGTAAGTTTTCTAGTCCAATCAAATACTTGCCCGCAGTTTTTATTGTTACACTACTACTACAATGGTTTTACTAAAACAAATATAAATATATATTTAACTCACCAAGAATACCAACTGCCTGGGCAACCCTCTGCCAAGCTAGCTGTTTGTAGTAAAATCCCTGCAGTCATACAAAGATGTATAACAAAGTAGGTTATAGGAAAACCCTCTTTAATTTGGAAGGGGTAATTTAAATACAGCACTTCTGTGTACACAGGAGAATATATTGAAGGCAAGTTTGCGAGTCTGCCATGTGTTAAAAAGAAGAAGTGAACATGGCAGAGAAGTGAACATCCCGGCACTCTAATCACCGTTAGCGGACTTCACTCATACCGCCATTTGGAATGAATTATATTGCCCTGCTCTGCTGCCTCTGAAGCTGCCTGTGACAACCCAGTGTTACAACAGCTATTCAAGGCATTACTTTACATTTACTTTATTTTATTCAATTCCTCTCTAAAACAGTTACAAAAACTTAAAATTATAATCTTTATATAGGTATGATTTATAGTAAGACTGTTGTGATAATCTGCATTAGTTTTAGCTAAATAACTAATGTAGGTATATCTTAACCTAGACAGAATTAGAATTATGTGTTAAGAACTGTTAAGAAGATCTAGATCTAGATAAGCTAGATCTGCCCCGTGCCAAATCTCTTATAATAATAATAATACCCATCTATGTATATCAACCTTACCTACCTTCAGTGCCATCAGCTTCTGCCTGCTCTTCACGCTGCTTCTGCTTAAACTTCATGTTACCATAGTGCATGATGGCACCAGTCAGCTTGTAAATACTGCACTTCTCTTCTTGAGTGAATCCCAGCACATCGAAGGCTTCCTAAATGAAATATAAAAAGTATTCCTGGTATTTCCTTATTTTTTTCTAAATTGATTTTTTTCAAAAGAAATGTAAAATGTTTGCTGATGTGAATCTAAGATTTAGCTCACATCAGTGGCCATCAGCTCTTCAGAATCATTGATAGAGGCTACTGTTGTCTCTCCTTGGGAGATGAAGGCGTAGTCATAGGGGTTGTTGGTGATAAGCAACATGTCTGAAAATATATTTAAAAAATATGATGCAATGCATGATACAGTACACTAATAATCATATTTATTACATGTATAGTGTCCACTTACCCATAAGCTCAGGCTTTGCCTGAGACAAGATCTGGTAGAAAATGTGGTAGTCCCTCTCAGCTTTAAGCTGGTAGGTCACACGAGACTTTTCCAAAAGGTCTGTCAAAGGTATATTAAGTTATGTTGTTGTATTCCAGTATAAAATAATTTGCTATTGGTGCAGGTTTAACTAATAAGGGCATTATACCACTCCTTGATGCAAAAACAATACAATTTCCCTGGTTTGGTGACAAATAACACATTTTCTAAAACAAAATAGTTAGAGCTGCCCCTTTTTAATGTGATCAAACATTATTTCATTACTTTTAATAACGAATCTGTCTTTCTGAGTCAGTATTTTTCCCTTGTATCTAATTTCCTATATGTAGATTAGACAACTGGAGACTCAAAATCCCCTATAGGTTAAAATGTGACTTCAAAATGGACACAGTGTACCCACCCTGCCTAGCACATGCGGGGATTGACTCCACAATGCATCCCTACAATAAATACGTGCCCTCCAAATTTGATGTATGAATAGATTTAGTTTTACTTACAAGTCTCGATGTCAGCCGAGGCCAGCTTTCCTCGGTTGTCAAAGTGAATTCTGATGAATTTACCCTAACATGAAAATAAGTGTTTATATTTCTAATATTACATTTTTTTTTTCAATGATAATCAAGTAGCCTTACTGCAGTCACACCAACTCACAAATCTAGAGGAGTTGTCATTCCTGATGGTCTTGGCATTCCCAAAGGCCTCCAGTGCAGGGTTAGCTTGGATGATTTGATCCTCCAGTGTACCCTGATTTTGTCATACAAATATATAAACTCCAGGTTTACTGTCAATTTAGAAAGGCTTTTAAAAAAACAACAACCTTTATTTGGTTTTCTAAATGTTATTCAATCATTATGATGATATAGGCATGTAAAGAATGGATATTTAGGAAAGGTCAGTGCAGGTGGGAAACAACATACAAAATAATGGAACAATTTACATTTTTTTATTAAAATGTTCCATGTTGATGACTCTGGCAGTTCTAGTGTTAAACTAACTCATTTATCATTTATATTTTGTATCATATTTAGATATAAGTATGTAATATAACCTTCTTTTCAGCAGCCTGATCTTTCTTCACATTCGGAGCAGCAGCGATGCTGGCAAAGTACTGAATGACACGCTTGGTGTTGACAGTCTTTCCAGCACCGGATTCTCCACTGAGTTGAAGAGAGACAGAAAGTTTTAGACCAAGACATATGACCGTTAAATACTTACGGGATTTTTTTGGGCTGTGTGACTTACGTGATAAGGATTGACTGGTTTTCTCTGTCTGTCAGCAAGAGAGATTTTAAAAGTTTTAGTAAAAAATAAAATGACGTCAACGTTGAATATTTAAAGAAAATGACGCTAAAATAGAATATTTACCTGACAGCATGTATTGATAGCCATTGTCAGAAATGGAAAAGATATGAGGAGGAGCTTCAGACCTCTTCTTTCCTCTATAGGCAACAACCACCTCTTGGTTGTAGACTGGCAGCCACTTGTAGGGGTTGACAGTCACACAGAAGAGCCCAGAGTAGGTCTGTTGTAGTAAGCGAAGGGCAACAGATAATAAAATAAGATAATGTGTTACTTTGTAATAACAATGTTGCTTATTAAACAATGCTTTATCAATGGGTAGAGGAGGTTTTATGTTACGCTTTATTATCTTACATAGATCATCCATGCTGCATAACGCTCTTTGAGGTTAAACAGCACAGCGGGCTCATGGAGGAAGGTGAACATCGCCATGTCTTCAATTTTATCAAACTTTGGCGGGTTTTGAGGGTGTACATCACACTCCTTCACTGTCACAGTCTGCAACAAGAGATAACGGTCTTAAACAAAGTTCAATACTTGTTTTGGCATACATTTGAGGTGAACTGAATTGATACTGTATGATATACAAACCTTGTTAAATTCAGTCAGAACAGTGACTTTGTCACCGTCACGACTAGTGACCGTTCCCTTTACGTACTCAACCTCAGGGTCAGGGACGAAGCACTCTTTCTTAATGTCAAACGGACGAGTTTGGGCTTCTAGGCGCTCTTTGTCTGACTTCCTAAGAAAAGGAGCAGCGGCCCCAAACTCTGCCATGGCAGCATCACCCATTTTTCAACCTTTTGAGAATAAAACATTTTTCACAACCTGTGGTTTTCTTTGCAAAAAAACATGTGTGAACCATTACTCATTCACATGAGACCCATGGAAATCTAGACAAACGGCATAATTAAAAAAATAACATAATGAACCTGTAAATTGTACAAGCACAAGTTTTTTATATCCCCCATACAAATAAACAATATTTACAATCATTGATACTATCATAGGTGTACTATTTATAACCTATCATCCTTTACTCTTTATTATTTAACAAAACTACGCAAATAAAGGTTAAATGAATGCACCTTTAACATTAAAGTTATAGAGACAAGCACAGGTCCATTACAAATTGGATGTGTCAGGCCTTTTGATAGAAATGGTCTGATAGCATTTTTTGTTTCCAATACCGATTCTGATACCTGAACTTGTGTATCGGCCCATAATGTCAAAAACTGTGTACTACTATCAGTGTATGGATATGATATGATTTCTGTCTGTTTTGTCGGTCTGGCTCAGGTTAAACTCTTTGTGAAACATAAACAAACACAAACTATGAATGCCACAGAACTTTCTTTTTTCATCCAGTTTGACAGTCAGTTATGACTGAAAAGAACATAAACTACTTTAAAGTAGATTTTCTTTAGGGTTTTATAATGTGGTATCGTTATCGGCGCATAAACTCCAGTACTCACCAATATCAGCGTTTTAAGCTCTATCGCAGCGATACTGATACTGGTATTGGAACATCTCTACCTTTTGATATGCAATAACAACCCCGAAAAAGAAAGCAAGATGCTTTAGGGTTAACTGTTGTCACTTCAGTGTAGCTGTGAATTTTACCTAAGGTGTTTCACTCCACAGGAAATTGGGATCTGCAGTATTTCTATTAAGTAGACAGAAGAAAACCAAATGTCATATTATGTCGTTATTTAATTAAGTTAAAAAAATCCCAGGGACACCATTTTTTTTTTTTTTTTTACAAATGTATCACTAAGCTTTACACAATTTAGCAAGCAGTAAAATTGTCTATATATAGCTGGGAGTGATTTTAACATCTTACACAAACAAAGTATCTGTTTCTCTATTAGAGTATGTGGATGTTTTTCTTACCTTGACCGTCAACCTTTGTCAAGTGAAATGATGGATCCAGTAGCTGACACCAGGCTGCCTCTCCATTAATAAAGGTTGTTCGGCAACCAAATATGGGAATGCATATCAGAGAAATGGCATCCAGGTTGCCTATTACAAAAAGCTTTCTCCAAATTAGGTAGAGCCTAGGGCTGCTATTTATTGCTGCCACCTTGTGATCAACAACCTATATGCTGGACTGGACCTGAGAAAGAAAAGGGAAGGCTGGAGGTGGGGGAGCACGGACAAGCTGCAGTCTATCATGTCATTCTCTTTTGTCCCAGTAATTTATATGAAACCACATTGAAATGACGATCAATATAAGATTAGGTTATAAAATAGTAATAAATAAAAGAATTAAATTAACTTGAAAATTGTAATTAATTAGGGAAATGCTGGCCATTTGTTAATTTGGAGTCCCAGTGCTTTTTGATATACATAAAGTAATCCTTGACAAACCTCTAAGGGCATGATTATTGTGAAGTAGAAAATCCCTCTCTATCTACAACACATGTTGATCATATTAAATGAATCCTGATTTAAACAAATGTTCTGTATCAATACATGATTAAGACATGATAGGACTACTGCATGCTCCATAACAGCATACATTATTGTTATTTGTTGCTTAGAAGATAGATCCACTTTTCTCCTAGATGATATATGTTGTCATTCATGGCAGACACATTTTATCATGGACTGTGCCTCCATATTCTAAAACTATACTATACTACTACATATACTATACTATAACTAAATTAAGCAGGCTTGCAGCATTAATGGGACATCAAACATCTAAAGTTTAACAATAGTCTGTCAAGTGATTGGGGGTGAAATACATTTCAAGAGAGGGAGAATAAAAAGCTGCAGCTGTTTACAGATAGCCAAGACAAGGCCAAGGTCACAGCTGCGGCATCCCTTTCTTATCACTCACCACTGTTAACGGATAAATGCGTGTCTAACCCTGGTCACTTGGCATTGTTTCCTTTTCTTTACTAGCAATAGAACTGTTCAGACACTATGCAATCCAACACATGTCAAATTGCATACAATTAAAGTTCCTTGAGCTGACCTTTTGGCAAGCATATGAGCTTTAACACCCAATAAAGATTGTCAGTGAGACTATAGAAATAGTTGGTTTTTTTTTCCAAACACTAAAAGTGCTCTCCGAGGATGCCAATACAGGACTCACTGTCCCTTCAGTTCATGCAGTAATTTAGGCATGAACTGAAGGTGGCAAGGAAAATACACTCTTTCTTTTTCTCCTCGCCTGTGTCTTTCAGCACTCTGACTGTTTGAGGAAGCAAGACGGTTTGCTAACTAAAGTTCCTGAAGTAGTGAGTTCTCATGGAAAATGGCCAGTTTGCTTCGGTAAAGAGGCAGGCAGTGGGAACAATCTACTGTACCTGAGGAGTGCAGACAGTAGCTAGAGTCATACGGCACAAGCCAATCTCTAATTTATGTGGGAGCAACCCCATGTAATGCTTTAAAAGTAATTAGTACAAGTTTAAAATCAATGGTATACCTAACAGGTAGCCAATGTAGTGTTGCAAGGATGGGAGTGATATAGTCTTGTCTCTTTGAATTGGTTAAAAGTCTGCCAGACAATTTTCGGACAAGTGGGAGAATCAAGCCATGATGAGAGGAAAGCATGGATTACTTTTTCAAGGTCTGCTTGAGATAACGACTTTTGTAATTTTTCTGCGTTTGAGAAAGGAGGATGTTTGTGATTTGTAAATCAAACAAAGTCAAAAAGCTTGTAGTCATAAAACACACCCCAATTGCCAGTGGAGTCCCAAGATTAATTATAGGTGCAGGTCATGTTTAAGGGGGGGAATAAAATAACCTCAGGTTTGGACTCATTGAGCTAGAGGCAGTTTTGTGACATACAGTATTTGATGTCAGAGAGACATGCCATAACGTGAATGTATGTCTGAGTTGCCACCAGTGGGCTGAAGAAAATGCTGTGTCGTCCGCATTACAGTGGAAATTAATATTATATCAGACCTAAAGAAAGCATGTGAAACTAAAAAATAGTATAGAGCCAATAATTCCACAGTTTACAAGATGATTTATGAGGATATTGTGGTTGTACGTATCAAATGCAGAACTCATATTAAGGAAAAAAAATTGAACAAGCCCCAGAATCCGCGGTGAACAGTTAACAATTAGTAACCTCAATAAGAGGTGTTTCTGTGCTGCAATTTGTCTTTTCTTTTTTCTTTTACCTTTCTTTTTTTTACAGGCAAGTCATTAAGAACAAGTTCTTATTGACAATGGCGGCCTGATTGATATGGTTCAAAAATATCGTTGATATTCATTTGTCTCATAAATTGATAGGCAGCAGACTTTTATAAACTTTGAGATACAAATGGTAGGCCTGAAATTAATCTAAAATTGTTTATAACAAGAGGGTTGAGTGTAGGTTTCTTCAGCGGAGGTTGAGTCGAACTATTGCCTATTTTGAATGCAATATTTAAATTATTAAATTTCCAAAATACTTTTCAGATCTAGTAGGTATAATATCCAGTTGGCAGGTGATGGGTTTCATTCAGTGAATTTTATACTGGCAGAAAGTTCAGGATAAACATATTTTGAGATTTCCAATCACATGTGTGATATTGAGCCTAATGTTGGTGTGGTGAATGGTGAACTGCTACTGATTACTGATTACTGCTACTGACTGCAGTACATACTGTATGTCAGTGGACGCTTCCAATGTGCTCGCTGGGTAGGTTTGACCAATTTGTTGGTTGCCTGAAACAAAACCCGGGGATTATGGCAGTTACTAGCAATCAAATTAGAGAAATAGAACTACCCTGGTTATTTAACTGAACACTAATAAGTGGGCATTGTGTTTTGCTTGTTTCATCTTGATAGAGACCAGGAAGGGGCAGCTAAAAACCTTTCGCATAAATTTCTGGCTGACTTGGAATTAAAAGTCCCAGAGCGGATACAGGTAGATCGCCTACGGACCAGGAGCAGGAGCAAGGTGTGGAAAACCACAGCCTTGTGATCTAAGACATTAATGTCTAGCAAATCAATATACAGAATACTGAATGTTCATGGTTAAAAGACTCAAAAGAGTCATATTTGGCCATAATAAATAAGATAAACTTAAGCCAATTATTGAATAAAACCTATCTGTACACTATTACTAGTATTGAGCAAATATTACCTTGATTTTGTTGCTGTGTTTTTCTACAAAGTTTCTTTGTGTCTCCCAATGGCACAGATTAGCACCTATTATATTATGTTGTTTTTTGTTTTTAAATAAGTATGATTGAATATAATAAAGAAAAACCTACATAAACAACATATGTTGTGCACTGAAACAAATTCAAATTATTGAGACCTCTACTCACAGGCTTCTATCCAAACGTTGCCTGCTGCATGTGCCCTTGGTCTGCTTCTGTTGACATGGCATTGTTTTCTTCGGTATCCTTGAGCACAAAGATAACTTGTGAAATTCCTGCTGGCTGCCTTTCAGGGTTTGTTAGTTCAGAGGATAGCTTGAGGACGTAGATAGTTACGTAGGTAGGAAAGCTTTTTATTTTTTATTTGATCAGTAACAACAGGTGATAAGCCCACAAGAAACCAATTATATGTTATTTAATATTGGATATTTATAGTTTGTCTGTATCGTAAATATACTAGAATATACTTAATTTTGTCAGGCCAAATTTTAGAAATTGCTTGTAACAACTTGTGTTTACAAATGAAAATCATAGAAAGCATGCTGTCCAGTAATGCAACAGGAACCTCAGTTGTTTTCCTTTCATCAGATTACATTGTCTTCAAACTAGAATTCTCATCTCCTTCACTTATCCCTCAGTCTATTCCAGGCTCTAGCAGACCACTCCATCCAGTAAAGGTCTCATTCCCAGCTGTCCACAGTCCTTGTGTCTTTGACTTTTACATTCACATGAACACATGACGGAAGGTGTAAGGCACCTTGCTTCACTTAAGTTTGAAACTAGAGCCAGCTAAGCTATTGTTAGTATTTGTTCTTTGTTGTTTTAAGAGGTCACCTCTAAAGGCGTGTTGAGCTCTGGTAGAGGCAAGGAGTTGATTGTTCTCTTGCCACGTCTTCCCACTTATTCAGACTGTGGACCTCTGTGTGGAATCAAATCCTGAGTACTCCTTGTCTTCGATTCGAATGACTAGCACTTGGCGAAATAATGGAAAGGTACTGTTGATGATTAAAAGCTTTTACTGTCTACGTTTTTAGATGCAAAACTTCTAATCTATTGGAAAATCTGTTAATTTGGAAAACTAATAAACAAATAAATTTTTCCACAACATACCCTTACTTCCAATGTCTTATTTTCATTGATTAAATGTTTTTTCTTGACTTCCCTAGGTCTCTCTTGGATGACTACCCTTTTTATCCCAGATTATCCGTTGTCAGCCAGACATAATTGTCAAGTCTGCCTCTTCTCTGTTTTCCACATGGCCCTTCCTTGTCTGTCTTTGGAAAGAAGATGCTTTATACCAGAGAAAGACTTCACTACTGACCTTCACTACTGATATGAAGGTTAGTAGATTCAATTTAACTAGTTTAAATCTTTAAATATTAAAGTCTGTTATCTTATCAAAATGGAGGTAATTAGTTAAATTTATATAAAAAACAAAGGTTTGGTCACCACTGGATCATTTCTAATTTTCTGTGTTCAAAATTGCTGGTGAAACCTAATTTTTAAATGGGTAGATGGTTGTTTTTTGAGTTGCAGCTACCATGTGTAACGGTAATATAACCAAAGAACATTTCATCTGTCATACATTTATACTAATTGCAGTTTGTTTAGTACTATTTTAGCAGTTTTAAAGTGGTAACTGATGAGGTTCTCGTTCTATTATGTTATATATCCATTGTACTGTAGGGGATTAGTCATTATTGCTGTGGTGATTCTGTACAAACTTCTCATAGTTCACTTGTCAAAAAAGACTTCTGTTCTTTAGGCTTCCAGATAGGTCATGCCACTCAGATCCTCCTCTGATAATCCCAAACACACCACTTTTGCTAAAGAGCTAGTGCAAACTCAAACTGCAGTGTGCCCTGTACAGTGGACTATTCTACCAAGAAAAACTATTCTTTTGCTGGTTTTTGGGTTTATGTTTAATGTGGATTTTTTTTCTTAGTAGTACCAGCAAACAATACTCTACATAACTGTTCTGCCTTTAGTCAGCTTTTTCAGTGAGGGATTGAGACTGTCTGTTCTTATCACATTGTCACTTGTGAGGTTTCTTTATTCATTTCACTTTTTTACAATCCAGTTACAATCCAGAAACCTTGAAAAACATTCAATAATAGCTTTTACTTAAGGAAAATCCTATATTTGTGTTAATTTTGAACTGGCATGTTGCCAAAAAACTTACTAATAATTATTTACCAGCTGTGTTGTATTATCAGTATGAAAATAACATGGTAGGTGTCATCAGTGTGTGAGGGTTAAAGGGATACTTCACTGATTAGCATTAAGCTTTGTATCAGTAGAAACCCGGTAGCATTTTTGAATGACTGCTGCTGAGTGCTTCCCTCCCTCATGCCCCCCTGAGACGAGAGATTTTTTTTTTCTCATGACGCAAAAATTGTCATTTTGCGTCATGAGAGGCATTTTTGCCCAGCGTCTGATGACTACAAGCCAGCTAGTTCCGTATGTTTTCAACCCGCCCACAGGGAGTTGGAGTCAAAGCAAGCCGAAGCGAGTTGAGAGTCAGCCATCTTGGAACTAAGCTACAGCTATCTATTTTCAGCAGTAAACTTTTACAACAAATATGTGCATTCAAACTACCGCACATGTGTACCACCGGGATACATAGATACAGATTGGAGAATATGCAGGGAACTTTATTTCAGATGGAATACTCAACAAACTATGTGAGCTTTGCCTGCTACGGAGAACAGCGCCTCAGCCTGCGGTGTTGCCCGATGCCTCTAGCCGGGTTAGGGGACATTGACAGTGGTGTGCGCTAAAGCGGAAACGCCGAATGAGGGCAGGAGTTCCAGCTAGGTGGAAAACTAACGCTAGACAGCCACCTGTCCGATCCATCCTGCTTGCAAGTGTCCGATTATTAGTCAACCAACTGGACTACATCCAACTTCAACAAAACTCCCAACACGAGTTCAGAGACTGCAGTATTTTTGTTTTTGTGGAAGCATGGCTGAGTAGTAGTAGAGTAGTAAGTGAAAATTGAGTTTATATACAAGAAAATAGTTTGAAGCCACAAAACATTATCCACATTTTTAAGACTCATATAATCAAAGCAACCTGAGTGAACATGGTAATACATTGTCTTCACTCTTAGACAATTTAATTTAACGGCAACAGAAGTTGTAGTCAGTAATTTCTGACACACACATTAAATTGCTTTCTTGGAGGACCAAACATGATGTGTTTGGAAATAAATCAGAGTAATTACATAAATTAAATGTATACATGTAGATGCCCTTTTTAGTTTTCAGCATCAGGATACATTTTCCTTCAGCAGAATTTATTTTTCTGACGGGACAGTCTACAATTTTATATAATGATGTAATACTACAATTTTAACCGATGACATTTACTTTTTTGTTTGTTTTATACATAATAATGAACACACGCATTTACTTATAATAATTTAATTGATTGAGTAGTCGCAATTCACTTAGGAGTCTTAGGTCTGTCAATTTTTCCAACCCACCTAGATGAGTATAAGTGTCATAACCATATTTTTAATTTAATTATTCTTTGGTTGTTATACAGCATACTTTACTAACCATTTACTTTGAGAAATAAATTGATAGTTAAAGTATTTTAATTAAAATTGATTGTATTAATTCTTGAAATAAGTCAAGATTAGTTCCCTATAATCATGAAAAACAAGAGCCGTTGTCAATGAGAAATCAAGAAACTGTTTTAGATGCATATTACATTTATTTACCACAACACATGCTCAGGGAGACACCAGGCAACAGGTGCCTCAGAAACAATAATTTTTGAGGAAATGTCACTCTTCACTCTTCAAGTCCTCTCTGAAACAAAAGAAAGCAAAATATAAGATAAATTGTGAGATGTGTTTTGATTAAATAGTATCATATCAATCCTTGTCATAACAGATTGACTCAGTATGCCCATATATCCCCACATTAGGCCCCTCAGAGGAGTATTCTAAATGTAGTGATAGTCATCTAGTAATAGCTGGGAGACCACTGACCAATCAGTGAAAGACCAGCACCTCATTGTTAAACAGTATATGAATAAGATGGTCGTACTGAAAGGTAAGGTTGTGCAAAAAAACTGATTCACATTCATGAATCAATTCAAGCTTTACCGATTCAAAATCGTTCATAAATTTCCAAAAATATTTTTTTTTTTTTTGTTTTGTAATGCACTTTTACTATCCATGGAAAGTACCTATGTTCATACTGAGAATGTTTTTTTAATAGAATTTTTTTTGAATTGAATCGTTTTTCTGGCAGCCTTAAATCGTATCGATCGTGACATTTTCAAATCTTTCCCCCTACTGAAGGTCACATTGTTTTTGTCCGGAAACCAAAAAGAAATCTTTTCCTTTTTACATTATAGACAATATATATATGACCATTTCAACTGACTTTTGACCCCCATCTCTGTCTTGGCACTAGCTTGTTGAACCGAGACTCGCGATTTCCTCTTTCTTCGCTTCATCATACTCTTTGAAGCTTACAAACTTGGTAGATACTGTTGCTCTGTTCCTCCTGTAGAAAAACACACCATATATTTACTTACAGTGGTGCTCAAAAGTTTACATACACATGCTTAAGTTGACTAAAAGGGGAAATAAAAAAATCATGTTTTGGAAATTTATTTTAATACCTAAATTAAAAATGAGGTAAATCCAACCCTTTAAGGACACCAATTTCTTTGTGAATGAAATAACTTTTTGTAAATAAATAAATGTTCTTATTTAAAATACAGGGGTCATAAATATACATACCCTATGTTAAATTCCCTAGAGGCGGCAGATTTTTATTATTAAAAGGGCCCGTTTTTTTTCCTGGATTCAGGATATTATTGCATCCTATAAAGTTCCCTTGGCCTTTAGAATTAAAATAGCCCCACATCATCACATACTCTTCACCATGGCTTAGAGATGGCATGGGTTTTATTTCAGTTTTGACTAAAACCGGGTTTGATTTGCATTGAGAGATGATTTTTATAGAAAATATCCCATGCCTATCTCTAAGCATGGTGAAGAGTATGTGAGGAGGGGGCTTTTTAAATTCTAAACCCCAAGGGAACTTTATCGGATGCAAATTCCTGAATCCAGAAAAACGGCCCTTTTAAATAATAAAACGCCTGCCTCATGGAATTTAACTGGGGGTATTTAATTTCCCCCCTGTATTTTAAATAAGCATTTTTTTTTTACAATACTTATTCTTAAAAAAAATTGGTGTCCTTAAAGGTTGGATTTTACCTCATTTTTTAATTGGGTATTAAAAAATTTTCCAAAACATTTTTTTTTTTATTCCTCTTTTATCAATTTTAAGCTGTGTAAAAAACTTTTGAGCCCCACTGTATTATATCAATCTGACAAAGCTAGCGAATGCTCATAGTAAAAGAAAATTGTATTTGAATTTCCTGTACTTACGCACTTCAGAAGCCTTCTTTTAAAAAATTTCACCTTGACTGCAGCTTGTCCCCAAATCTTTAAGCACTAGATTTTTTACTTTCTTTTTTCCCTTTTCTAAAATTTTGCAGAAACACGTTAAAGTAACATTTATGATATTTACTCTAAATTAAAGTTCATTGCTGAATAGACTTTGGGCTAGATTGACATTACCTATAGTAAGCTCCTTATACTTCTTTCTACTTTTTTTACCCCTTTCCCCGCATCCTGGCCTTTTTCTGTTCACTTCCCCCCTCATTTTCAAGTTCCCGACCTGCACAGTTGTCAAAAAGTCGCCACCTCTGATTTCATAGAGCAGCAATTTATTTAAAATAAAATTTTTCCACCCAAAAAGCCAAGTGAAAACCCCCTGGACTCGAGCTTTGCACCCCTTTTTGCCCCCTTCATGGCAATCTGTTCAGCTTTCCGACGGGGCTGCGTCTTTTAGGTTTTTCCCATGTTCTTCTTCATACGCTCCAGGGAGCCTGGGTTTCCGCTCTTTCTTTTCCCCTCTGCCATCGGGGGCCTCAGTTGCCTTTTTGGGCCCTTCCTTTTAAAATTTCGCACTCTTGCACGCATCTTCTACTTCTGCCTGAGCTGGATGATGGGGGCCCCCTTCTTCTTGGTTTATCACTGGTTTGTTTTACAAAATATTCAAATTTCCTTGTAAAAATGTATGTTAAACAAACCTGCTATACAATTGAAATCACTGCACTCCCCCTGTGAGGGAGGGCCACCCTTTCCCAAAATCCACACCTTGCTCACAAGTTTTGCGCCCCTCGCTCATTTGCTCCAAGCAGACCTGAGCCCTCCCTTCACCTGAAAAGGTTTTTGCGTCTTCAAATATGGGATTGTTTTCCCTTTGATCTCATTTTCCCAAACATCACAAACGGAGCCCGAAGGTCCTGGAAAATGCGGGGAAATTTTTGTGAAACAAGTTGAATAAAGTATCTGCAATGCAAAAAGTCCAAATTTAATTTTTTGAAGAGTTTATCAATTTGAAGTTGAGCATCCTTAAAACAAGCCCAAGAATTTCAAATTTTGGTTATTTCCTGAAAACAATTTGATGCTAGTTGTATTTTTTTCACTTAATTTATACCTTTAAATGTGCATGAACAGATTTAAGTTGTTTCTGGGCCTCAGCTGCTTGCCTGTTGGCCTGGCTTAGCTGGATCTCCATCTCATTGAGGTCTCCTTCCATCTTCTTCTTCAAACGGAGAGCCTCATTCCTGCTGCGAGTCTCAGCATCAAGAGAGCTCTGAAGAGTATCCACAATTCGCTGTTGATTTCTCTTTGCTTGCTCCATCTCTTCATCTTTCTCGGCCAACTTGCGATCAAGATCAGCCTTAATCTGGTTGAACTCAAGCTGTGCTCTGAGAATCTTCCCTTCCTCATGCTCCAGTGAGGCCTATCATCAAGTAAAGAATAAAATGAAAACAAGACTAGTTACACCAAGTACCAAAAAAGGCTCATGAAGTCCACCGTTCAACATTCAAGATACCTCTGCTTCCTCCAGAGCTGTTTGTATCTCAGACTTCTCCTGTTCTAACTGTTTTCGAATCTTCTCAAGCTCATGAATACTCTTTCCACTCTCACCAATTTGCTCAGTAAGGTCAGATATTTCCTCTGAGAAACAAAATGTCATATTATTAATGGTTTGGTCATAATAAAAATCTACAATAGAGATGTAAGCTGGTTTTTCCCATACCTTGTAGATTCTTATTCTCTCTCTTCATGGTCTCCAGATGTTCAAGAGATTCTTCATAAGAGTTCTTCAGTTTGAACAGCTCAGTGCTCAGAGACCTGGCTTCCTTCTGAGAGCTCTCCAGCTCTGTTTGAGACTCTTCATACTTCTGTTTCCATTCTGCCAAGACCTGAAATATGTATGCTTAAGGGTCATTTTACTTTAATTATTTATCTAAAAGAGCAAAAGTGCCATATGTATTTAAAAATACAACCTTATCAAAGTTTCTTTGCTTCTTGTCCAGAGCAGCAGCAGCAGCATTAGACCTCTCCACATCTACCATGAGATCTTCAATCTCATTCTGTAGCCTGTGTTTGGTCTTCTCCAGAGACGAGCATTTAGCATTCACTGCTTCCACAGCCTCCTCAGCATCCTGCAGACGCTGAGCCAGCTTTTTCCTTTTGAAATTGATCATTCAAACCATTTAATGTTCCTGCAATTTTGCTAGTTGGATAAATTCAAATGAATTTAACTATTATGACTGGCTGCTCGGTCATCTAACAGACAAACTTTTTGTTCGTCTTACATTTTAGAAGGAACATAACACAAACAAAAAGCTGATCTGCTAGACAAAGTAAAAATGTCTCTTTTTAAGATATCAAATCGTGAATTTGGATGTCAAAATGTCTTACTTGGCCTCCTCCAGTTCCTCGGTTCTCTGGATGGCATCAGTTTCGTACTTGGTTCTCCACTGAGCCACCTCAGAGTTGGCCTTGGACATGTTGCGCTGCAATTCACCCTTGGCCTCCTGCTCCTCCTCATACTGCTCCCTGAGCAGGTCACAGTCATGTCGAGCAGACTGCACTGCATGGGCTAAAGCATTCTTGGCCTGAAATAAAAACATATCTTGTTGCATTTTTATGTACCACCATCTGTACCAAGTTGTTACTTGTTACTGTTGGTTGATACCTTGACTTCCTCCTCTAGTTGTCTTTTAAGGTCTTCAATTTGTTGAGTGTAGGACTGTTTTCCTCTGGTTAGTTGGGACACCAAGGAATCCTTTTCCTCAAGCCGCCTTACAAATTCACCTAATTTTGATAAAAGAATTAAATAAGTTGTTCATAATATCCCAAACAAAACCCACAGTTCAAATCAAATGTTTACCATTCTCAGTTTGAAGCTTTGCTTTCTGCATGGTGAAGTCATTATAGTACGCTGTCCCTCTTCTGCCTTTGTTTTGTATTCGTTCATCTGATCTTCCAGGACCTGCACATTTTCTCCAAATTATTCTGAAAACAAAAAACATCAAGAGTGGAACATAACCCACTTCAAAAGAAATGAAAGGTGTCTTAGGTTGCTTTCACACCTGAGCAGTTTGTTCGGTTTTACTGTATCCTGGAACATTTTGTGGGATGGTCTGGTTTGTTTGTGTTGGTGTGAAAGCTTATTCAAACTTTGGTGCCAACTAAACAACCAAACTCTGGGCTGCTTGAAAACGGGGTCTTGGTTTGCTTCCAAGTGCACCAGCGTTTGCTGAACTTTAGTTGAGAATGCAATCCGACCCAAATACGGAAAGTAAACCAAAAAAACGTGCTTACTAGATTTACTAGCTACTTGACTAACCTGCAATTTCCACCTTGCTCACAATTTACAGACCTATGTTTTAAGTGATGATCATTTCAAATCCATAACCTATTATGATAAATTGCTTGTTGTCAGTGACAACATGTCATCATCTCTCTCTCTCTCCCATCAGGGCCCACCCTGTTCTTCATCGCCTCTTTTCAGCTGCTCATATTGTTCTAAAATATTAGAAACATTAAAGCAAATCAAGAAAACCCAAGACACTATAAACTTGGTGTAGCTCAGGAAATGTCAGTCATTTTCACTTGGATATTCTGTCCAATAGACCAGCTTTTGGTGCGCTTTAAAACAATATTCAAAGAAAACAAAAAATGCATCAGTGTTGCAACTTCACCCCTGAATTCCATTGAGTCTACAGAACTATAGGTGTGAAAGCGCCCTTAGACTAACAATGAGATGAGATATATATGTATATAGAAAAAAGTATTTTACCTTAGCCTTCACAATATTTTCCATATTGGAGACCACATCATCCAGCTCCAGTCTGAGCTCGCTCTTCTCCTTCTCCAGTTTCTGCTTGACTCTCTGCAGGTTATCAATCTGCTCTCCCAGGTCAGCCACACTGTCAGCTTGTTTCTTCCTGAGTGTGGCAGCAGTGGCTTCATGCTGCAGAGTGGCCTCTTCAAGGTCTCTGCGGAGTTTCAGGAAATCAGCCTCCCTCTTCTTGTTCATTTCAATCTGGGCAGATGTTGCTCCACCAGCCTCCTCCAGCCTCTCACTGATCTCCTCCAGCTCTCTGGCCAAGTCTGCTCTCTGTTTCTCCACTTTGGCTCGGGCAGCTCGCTCTGCCTCAAGCTCTTCCTCCAGTTCTTCAATGCGGGCCTAGACCAAAATCAAGGATTTGTTTTCCTTTTAGCTAAATATCACGTCCCTGCATAAGTAAATTAACACAGTTCTTCTAATTTAACATTACCTGTAACTCCTTCAATTTTTTCTGGAGCTGGGCACTCATTGCTTGTTCATCTTCAATTTTACCATTGAGTTGGCTGATTTCAAAATCTTTCCTGTGGATGAAAAAGTTTTAATATGTACCAGCTGTCACATAGTTTGAAATCTATTTTTGTTTCCTTTTTAAAGTGCACTTTTAATGTTACTTTTTCAGTCTCTCTTCAAGTTGCTGTTTGTCATTTTCCAAGTCCATGACACTCTCTAGAGCTAACTTTAGGTCTCCTTCAAGCTTCCGTTTTGCTCTCTCAAGGTCCATACGCACTTTCTTCTCTTGCTCTAGGGAGCCTTCCAGCTGCAGTGGGTGATCATTACAGCCTTTTAGTTTAATTTATTCACAATATATAAAATGTTTTTTTGTTTTTTACATACCAACACACTCTTATTTACTATGTTCTTACATCATCCACTTGCTGCTCCAACTTAGTCTTGGCCTTAGTCAGAGTGTTGACTTTGTCTTCTTCACTCTGCAGATCATCCAGTGTTTGCTGATGAGCTTCCTGTAAGGCTTTCTTTTCTTTGGTCAACTTAGCTATGATTTCATCCAGAGCAGCCATCTCTTCGACAAGGTTCTTCACCTGTGTAAAGTAAGAAAGTTAGAATTTTTAGTCAAAAATTCTAGACCCATGGCATCAACATTCTGTACCAATTTATATACAACAGGAGTAATCATTTAAATGGAAAATTTGCCATTTTGTATCAATACCAGTCAGCTCAGCAATTGAACAAAGACATTGTCTGTGAAGCAAATGTCTTATAGTACCTTGTTCTCTGTGGCGTGCTTCTCTTTCTCCACTTTAGCCAGAGTTAACTCTAAGTCATCAATGTCTTTCTTCAGCTCAGAGCACTCATCCTCCAGCTTCCTCTTCTTAGCAGTCAGTTCAGAATTCATCTCCTCCTCATCCTCCAGTCTTTCTGTCAGCTCTTTGGCTTTTGCCTCCAGCTGAATCTTGTTTTTGATCAGCCCCTCACATCTTTCTTCAGCATCACAAAGATTGATCTTGCTCCTGTTATAATTTAAAGTCACAGCATTATACCTAGGCAGACTTGGTTTGATTTTATTATTATTGTAATGATCACAGATTTGAACATTTCTAACATACAGATTGAACTTGGAGCTGCAGATCATTCTTCTCTTGAAGAAGAGTGACCGTTTTTTCTTCAAGTTCCTTCCTGCGGGCCTCAGATTTTGCGTAAGCCTCTTTTAGTTTGCCAAACTCTTCCTTCATAATGGCCATTTCCTTCTCAGTCTCTGCCGATCTCAAAAGAGGTTTAATCTTAAAGAACATCTTCATCCAGGGCCAATTCTTGACCCCCATAAAAGCACGTATGTTCCACTGGATCACAAGTAATGCATCCCTGTAGACATTGATTTATGAAGTTATTGTAATGTTGTAATTTGTAATTAGTTCCTGGATATTCTTTATATTTAAATTCATTTATTGCATCTACCTGCGTTCTACAATCTTCTGGAATTCAATTCTCGCCAGAACACCTCGTGACCTTGCCTGGATCCTAGTGATGATTAGAGATAAGCGGTCATCACGCATTTCCTCCAGAAGACCAAGCAGTCCAGCTTTGAAGAACACCTGATTTTTGCAAACAGATGAGATCAGCAGTATTATACATCAGAGACACCCACGTTGAGCAAGTGTGTGCTTTGAAGACAATGGCTCATGCCCAGCTCAATATAGACATATTTCTGTCTGTTGTAACAAAACATAGATAGTAATGATTGTGAATAAAAGCAAGTGTAGTTGAACAAGTGATGCCCCATGGTTGTCTTTAGTTAAAGAATTGCAGTCTATAGAAAACCACAAAACAAATGGTATCACACTGAAATGTAAATGTATATGCTTTATACTAAATGTGGCAAAATGTATTTTACCAATACTTACCTTGGTGTGCCCCAGTTTGTACTGGTTATGGTCTAAATCCAAGGAGCCCAAAAGCTTCTCTGAAGCTTTTTTGTTATCAATGAACTGTCCCTCAGGAATAGCATTTGGGTTCAAAATGCGGTATCTTTGTAATGAAGATAAAAGATAATTTTAGTTTTATTGCATGTCCTGTAAAATATCAACTCCCAAAATATGCCCAGCTAAATACTTATCCCTGTTAAAGTGTCGATAGTAAAATGTATCATTGTGTGAGAAATTAAAAGAAACAAGTTAAGTAGAGAAACATAACACATGCAAAGAGGCCATTAAGATTTACTGAACAGATGATTAGTATCAAATTATGTGAATCATATGCTACAACCTTCACAGTTATCAGATATCACTTTAAATTGAACACCTATTGGAGATTTGTGGAGCAACGTCTTAGACAGTGGTCTTCTCCACATCATCAAAACACTAAAAGAGGAAATATTTTATTGTAGAATGGTGTCCATTCCTCTATCGGAGTGCCAAAAACTTTCATTCATCTGTATATTGACAGACACCTCTGTTTGAAATCTCCATAGAGGATCCTGTTGGGGAATCCCTTTCTGCAGATCCTGATGCCTTCCAGTACACCGTTACAGCGCAGCTGGTGCATCACCAGAGGGTTCTCCATGGCCCCAGGAGTCTTGGTCTCATTGGGGATGATGCAGCGAACAAAGTGAGGGTGAGTAGACCTCAGGTTGGTCATCAGCTTGTTCAGGTTCTCCTGAGGAGGTAATTTAACCCTGTGGTTAACACTCAGTGTAGGTTATTGTTGTGTTGCATATCTCTGTTGGTAATATAAAATTAAGTCTCAGTCATTGTTTTTTTATATGAAATAGTCATTCACATATTTTATGTTTACTAACCCTGTGCAAGGCAGACACTGTTTGGAAGGATGAACCCTTCTTTTTGCTTCCTCCTCCTTTGCCGCCCTTTCCACCTTCAGCTACTGTAATAAACCAGTGTACAACACATTAGATTGCATTAACAAACCCAGTTCCCACTAAGGCAAATGCAGTACATTCAGGGGCAAATTCATCACAGAATTGTGCAGCTTTGCGGCTGCTAAAGCTGCACTTATAGGACAAAAATACAATGTGTACCCCTAATCATTGCCAGGCAAGCTTCTGTACTTTTTGCAAATGTTAAAATTAGTTAATATGTAGACATTTGGGGCAAAATAGGCCCCTTTCTCTGCAGTCCAATTCACAAAGAGCAGCACTGATAGCCACACACAGTTACAATAAACATATTAGTCTTTAGAGAGTTGGTGGTAATGAAAAGCAAGTGTCCCTTGCTTTAAATCATGCCATCTTTAACAGTCTGGAGTTTTGCGTTTGAAAACACCAATAACACTATCAGAATCCCTAATACTGTTTCTTTCTGTCATGTATTAAATTCCTTGCCTGACTCCTACCCATGATATAGGCTTATGCAGTGACAATATGCTTATGCAGTGTGCAAAGAAAGTATCTCCAACTCAGTGATCAAAAACTAAATTAACAATACAATAAGTTTAATAACTAAAACTCTTTTTACTTGAGGTGGGGCAATAGTGGTTGCAAGTGCAATTCAGTGTGCTATCAGCGGCTGCAATCCATTCCTGGTGAATTTGCCCTTCCGTTTATTCCTACCTGCATCTGATCCAGCATAATTGGCAAAGAGGACAGATAGCAGCTTCAGATTAGACTTCTGGTAGAGTCCTACAACGGTCTCATTCAGAGGATCCTTGTTCTTCACCAGCCAGTTGTTGATATTATAATCAACAGTTCCAGCATAGTGAACCAGGGAGAAATGGGCCTCTGGTCTTCCTTTGATAACTCTGGGCTTCTGGAATTGGCAGATTTCCCCAGATGGTTGTCATAGAGCTTAGTTTTAAAGGTGGTATCAGAGGCTTTGGGGAACATGCACTCCTCTTCAAGGATGGACATGATACCCATGGGCTGAAGGGACAAAAATATATGTTAATAAGTGGTTTATTTGATTTCTTTATGTATGGCTTAACATACAGTAATCCATTTTCTCACCTTTTCAATTAGGTCAATGCAGGCCTGCAAGTCCATACCAAAATCTATGAAAGTCCATTCAATGCCCTCTTTCTTGTACTCTTCCTGCTCCAGCACAAACATGTGGTGGTTGAAAAACTGTTGCAGTTTTTCATTGGTGAAGTTGATGCACAGCTGCTCAAAGGTGTTGAACTGAAATGAAAAAGTCCACAGTATGACAGGCTTAATACTGTACCTTTTCCTTAAACCACAGACTACTTCATATAGAGTAAGTATGTTTTTCAAACTCACATCAAAGATCTCAAATCCAGCAATGTCCAGTACACCAATGAAATACTGGCGAGGCTGCCTGGTGTCGAGGGATTGATTAATTCTCACCACCATCCACAGAAACATCTTCTCATACACTGATTTAGACAGTGCACTAACAGCATAGTTCACCTAAAAAGGAAATATACATAAAACACCTTTTTTATTTTAATTTCAGGAATTCATTTTGAAATTTAATAAATATATTAATATTCTCTTACCTGGGCGACATTTTGTCCCTTGGTGACCCACTCATTTCCTACTTTGACTCTTGGGTGACAGAGACCTTTAATTAGGTCAGCAGATTCAGGCCCATCAGATATGCAACTTTGTCGGCATCTGTTGAGGCATTTTGCTATTTCGATTAATTACTCAAGGTTTTCACTGCTTTTCCATGTTTTTGTCATTCTTTTATTCCTGATTCCTTTAGATTAGAATACAGGGTCCCGCTATTCATGCCATTTTCTCCACCCATTCATTCCACAAGATAATAAATAAATAAAATAACTAGTTAAAAACTGCATTGAGAAATGACACTTTTATTAAACACTTGTTTAAAACATCTAACTTGTCATTTTTGTCCGTTTAGAGTTTTGATAGCTGTCGGGAACATTTGTGTTTGAGTCTGTTATTTTGGGTTTTGAGTGATCTGTATCACTTCCCAGAGGGCAGCAAGTCAAATAGGTAATACGCTTTGACCTTTGTGACCTGAATGAATTCAAGTTCAATTATGAGTCTTTTGGCTATTTTGTGTTTAGCACCATTGGCTGTAGTTTGTTTCAAAAAACATTTATCACCTTCAGTGCCATCGCCTCTGCCTGCTCCTCACGTTGCTTGGTCTTGAATTTCATATTCCATGATGCATGATGGCACCAGTCATCTTGTAAATGCCGTTCTTCTCTTCTTGAGTGAAGCCCAGCACATCGAAGGCATCCTAAAAAATTATGAGATCAACAAATGAATTTCTGGCAGGGTAAATATAAAAATTAATTTCGGACTGGGATTTGAAGATTTAGCTCACATCAGTGGCCATCAGCTCTTCAGAATCATTGATAGAGGCTACTGTTGTCTCTCCTTGGGAGATGAAGGCGTAGTCGTAAGGGTTGTTGGTGATAAGCAACATTTCTGAGAAGGAAATTAAAAAAATGTGCTGTAAAATATTTAACTGTATTAAGATTATGTCATAACTCACTTTTGATGGCGATTCAAAGCATTTTGTGAGATATATACCCAGAAGCTCAGGCTTTGCCTGAGACAAGATCTGGTAGAAAATGTGGTAGTCCCTCTCAGCTTTTAATTGATAGGTCACACGAGACTTTTCCAAAAGGTCTGTTTGAGAAAACAATTGTTATTGTTCTTCTCGTTGTAATACATTTAAATGTGTTACATAAACCATGTTACTTACAAGTTTCAATATCAGCAGAGGCCAGCTTTCCACGGTTATCAAAATGAATGCGGATAAATTTACCCTAAGAGGAAGCAAGCCACTCATTTTAGTCCTGTTAATTCAATCACTTCAATGGAAAAATGACCATTTGCAACCAAACAGACACTAACAAATCTAGAGGAGTTGTCATTCCTGATGGTCTTGGCATTCCCGAAGGCCTCCAGAGCAGGGTTAGCCTGGATGATTTGATCCTCCAGCGTACCCTGATTTTGTCAAATAAAGACACACCTTCAGGTTCAGTGCCAAATAAAATTGCAAAATGTGCTTAAGCCATTAGAAATTATTTGATTTGAAATGTGACTGTGCTTTATGACTGATACTTAGTGAAATATTCAGAAGTATATTTTGTAGTACAGACTTTCTTTTCAGCAGCCTGATCTTTCTTCACATTCGGAGCAGCAGCGATGCTGGCAAAGTACTGAATGACACGCTTGGTGTTGACAGTCTTTCCAGCACCGGATTCTCCACTGAGTTGAAGAGAGACAGAAAGTTTTAGACCAAGACATATGACCCTTAAATACTTAAGGGATTTTTTTGGGCTGTGTGACTTACGTGATAAGGATTGACTGGTTTTCTCGGTCTGTTAGCAAGAGAGATTATAAAAGTTTTATTAAAAAATAAAATGACGTCAATGTTGAATATTCAAAGAAAATGACGCTAAAATAGAATATTTACCTGACAGCATGTACTGATAGGCATTGTCAGAGATGGAGAAGATATGAGGAGGAGCTTCAGACCTCTTCTTTCCTCTATAGGCAACAACCACCTCTTGGTTGTAGACTGGCAGCCACTTGTAGGGGTTGACAGTCACACAGAAGAGCCCAGAGTAGGTCTGTTGTAGTAAGCGAAGGGCAAGATAATAAATTGATAAGATATGTTTTACCTTGTCATAATGATGTTGCTTATTAAACAGTGCTTTATCAATGGGTAGGAGAGGTTTTATGTTACGCTTTATTTTCGTACATAGATCATCCATGCTGCATAACGCTCTTTGAGGTTAAACAGCACAGCGGGCTCATGGAGGAAGGTGAACATCGCCATGTCTTCAATTTTATCAAACTTTGGCGGGTTTTGAGGGTGTACATCACACTCCTTCACTGTCACAGTCTGCAGAAAAAAATTCATATATTTTACAGTCACAATGACCAAAAATAACCAAATGTGTCACTAGAAATATGTGAGTCCGCTAAATTGAATCTACCTTTCCAAACTCGTTTCAGCGGTGACTTTGTCACCATCCCGACTGATGATGGAAGCTTTGACAAACTCAACATCTGGGTCAGGAACAAAGCACTCCTTCTTTATGTCAAATATACGAGTCTGGGCCTCCAAACGCTCCTTGTCTGACTTTCTTAGAAAAGGAGCAGCCGGCCCAAACTCTCTCATGGCAGCGTCACCCATTTTCGACCTGTTACAAATTTTTGGGATATTGTATTCAGATTAACATAAAGCAGAATTATTATAAAATGTGCACAATAAGTCACATTTCATGCTATACATTAGCCGTTAGCATACTACATGTGCAATAATGACAAGGTAGATAGTTTTATTTCTTTAGTATGCTAGTCACCTTGAGCTCTTAATCCTGTATCAGTTTGATTACAACAGCTGTACACAAACAAAATTTACTTTTAAGTCCTCACTGAAGTTGAGGGTATAGATATAGTCATGATTCAAGATTTTTACTGAATCAAAAGTGGCTTTTATTTAGGGCTGGTTGGAGTGTAACAGAACTAGGATCAGTTAGGGTCTTGCTATCCAAACCAGATAACAAAGCAAAACATTTCACTTCAACTACCATACCATCACCATTGTTGACCACCAGCAAAGATCATGATATAGATGTTAAGTGTATTCCAAAAACTTCACACCAAAATATTTTCTATTTAGGCTACCTTACTATATGACTGATATAAATGTTTTGCTTACCTTTGACTCTCAACCTTCAATCAAATAAAGCAACGAGCCCCGTAGCTGACAGCAGCACTCTCTCCATTAATAAAGGTTGTTTATCCACCAAATATGGAATGCATTTTTGGAGATTAGAGAGGTTACATATTAAAAACAAAGCGCTGTCCTAATTGGGCAGAATCTACTGCTGCTATTTGTTGCTTTCACCTTGTGACAAACAAGGCGAGGAACATAAATGGTACATAGAAAGGGGAGGGGAGGAGGTGTGGATTAGGGACAGGCTTGATATCAAATCTCTTATTTTAATCAGATAAATCACAACAGGTCATTTTATGTAATATCTTACTACCTACTAACGTCATTCAATTAGTTCTTTTGGCTGTGATTTCATAGTTTTAATATTTTGCTTTGTTTATAGTTTTTGATTTGTATTTAAAGTATTTTTAATTTTGTATTACACCCATTTGATTCTTTCTTACTTTTAAAGGGCTTTTAAATGTTAAACTTAAATGTTGAACCATTTAACCCGTCTTCGGTTGTAAAAGAAAGTTTATTATTATGTTTGTTGTCAATTATGTTCAATTAAAATTACTTGGTATTGCTATATGTAATGAACTGAAGGGTAATAACAACCCTTTTTATGGTCGTACAGTATATTTAAATTTAGGGTTCAAAGAATCCATTTAAATTCAAGTTTACATGTTAAGACAAAATGTTCATTAATTCAACAAGATCACCATCCTTTGCCATGATTCATGAAGAGCACCAGTCAATTCATTGTGAATGTCTAAATATAATCTGTTCTTCAAACAGTGTGCTTTGAGAACAGCTCTGGACTTGTCATGCTTAGATTCCTAATCAAAAGGTTAAAGTTCAGATAAGGTAATTCATATGAAAATATCTTTCTGTAACCTCTCTTTAGACATGTGTCGCAGCTGTTGTAGAGTGAAAGCCAAGGTCAGGGACTAAAAATGATCACTCATGACAGCTAGTTCTGAACCCTTTGTCTCATGGTTTCATTATGGCATTGTTTCCTTTCCTTTGGCCTTGATGACAAAGATAACCCTGTGAAATTCTTGTCTGGATTTTTTCTCTCTGATTGAGAAGGGCAGTCTGTGATCTTGTGATGGATGAAAGGTAACAGGTGCATGGCGATAAAAATATACCTCAGTTCTAGAACAGGAATTTCATAACTTTTTTTATTTCTATTACATTAAAATGTGTAAAAATGTGATGGTTTGAATCCATCCATCTTAGTCTAAATGTAGTAAATATTAATCAAAACACATTTAAGGGAACACAGCTTTGTGAAAAAACAACTTAATTTAGTTCTTTTGTCCTCCTTTACATTAAATGTAGCCGTTTGTCCACGCTCACTATTTATCATCCCTTAGAAATTAAAACCATATGCATGTTTTGTTTACTCTTGTAGAATGGCAGTGATGAGTGATGAGCAAAATTCCAATGGACCGCGTTAGAGTTGATCAGAATTTGCTTTTACATTGTTGGACTCCTTCTCATTCTCAGCTGCTTTGTGTGCCCATCTTGGCTTTCATCACCTTCTCGCTGTTTGGACATAGAGTGGTAATCAGAATCCCCTAAGGTAATGCCCTTTGAAAGAACAAACGGTGTCACCTTGATATGCTATTGTTGCTCTTGTCTGCTAATTAATCCTAAACTATTTTTTTTAAACACACCAAAGTCCTTGATGTTAAGTAGTTGACACAGATGAGCCTGTGGCACAAGGGTAATGAGGTTAAGTTTTAAAGGGTCAGCAGAAGAATTATTAAAGCCATGGCTTACATAGTTCTGTTAGTGTTAGCATGTGGATGACAAAGAATAACACTATGCAATTTATTTCTTATTTTATAATCTTGTTGACATGATCTTATTCCTTAGAAGGACGTTTGAGTTCAAGATCAGCATGTCGTGCTGGACTGATATCCACCCCTGATAGCTGAAGAGCCTTAGCATCAGTTCCTCCTTTCTGCTGTTGCAGGAGAATGAAGCACGAGGTAAGCCTGTCGTAGATTCAGCTGGAAGAATTTGTGTAAACATTGCTGATTAAATTCATTTTATTGTTTTTAGATACTACATTTCAATTTCACCCTTTTATGTGTTTACATTGTATTTTGTTTATATATTGTTATTTTAATAATAATTGTTTATAATTATATTATTTTTAATGGATTGATTCTGTTTTACTATATAAAACAATTTACTGTTTTACAGCATGTTATATAATACAGCTGGGAGATATGGTTGGAAATTACGATAACATTGTTAAAATGGATATGTTTTACAATATTGAGATATATTGATGCGATGATATTCATTTAACTGATGTTCAAATAAATAAACATTCATTATAGAAGTCTGCTGAAATATTTAGTAGTAGTAAATTATCACCCATGGAATTGACTAGAACAATATCAGTAAATCATCATTGGGTGTTGTGTTAAAGTCTCTCCTCAAATGTAAAATTGTTAATATATTGTGTCTAATCGAATGCTATAATATGTTACTAAACACACAAGTGAAGATAATCTGTTACTTAGGTAACATTTACATTAACATAGGTTACATCCGTAGTTACGTGCCTAAATTGTAAAGACTTGCCAAAGGAAGTCTTATTTACCTACAAATAACTTTGTGATGTAATTTCCACATCTCTGTATAACGATTCCAAAACTGTTCTCTTCTGGTATGGAAAGAGTTTTGTTGCGTCACATATCCACCCAGTTATATTCATCCATCCATCCATCTTCATCCGCTTATCCGGTATCGGGTCGCGGGGGCAGCAGCTCCAGCAGTGGACCCCAAACTTCCCTTTCCCGAGCGACATCAACCAGCTCCGACTGGGGGATCCCGAGGCGTTCCCAGGCCAGGTTGGAGATATAATCTCTCCACCTGGTCCTGGGTCTTCCCCGAGGCCTCCTCCCAGCTGGACGTGCCTGGAACACCTCCCTAGGGAGGCGCCCAGGAGGCGTCCTTACCAGATGCCCGAACCACCTCAACTGGCTCCTTTCGACGCGAAGGAGCAGCAGCTCTACTCCGAGCTCCTCTCGGATGACTGAGCTTCTCACCCTATCTCTAAGGGAGACGCCAGCCACCCTCCTGAGGAAACCCATTTCGGCCGCTTGTACCCTGGATCTCGTTCTTTCGGTCATGACCCAGCCTTCATGACCATAGGTGAGGGTAGGAACGAAAATTGCCCGGTAGATCGAGAGCTTTGCCTTCTGGCTCAGCTCTCTTTTCGTCACAACGGTGCGATAAATGGAATGTAATACCGCACCGGCTGCTCCGATTCTCCGACCAATCTCACGCCCACCCAGTTATATTAGATTAATAAAAATAACATTTGTGAAAAAAGTGACATCTTGTTCGACACTGTTAACCAGGTAAACTAATCTGAGGTGTCCTTTAAACCTGATGTTTAAGTGCCATGAAATAACAATTGCTATTCAGGTTTCCCCTAGGTTTATTATGGACAAGGGGAAGACACCTCTGAAATGACATTTAGTTGTAAATTTAGTTTAGTTGTGAGCTACTTTCCACTCAAAACATTTTCTTGAGAGCTTGCTGCTTTTTTCTGTTTTCAATCTTTTTACAGTTGTATTGCTATGATTAGGAGGGGACCTTTATTAGAGAAGAACGGGGTCCTTCTGACGCTGCTGCCGTGTTTATTGATGAATGTGCATGCCACAAATCTGGGTACTGATTCTAATATTTTTAACTTAATTTTATTATTCAGTTGGTTTTATTTATTTTTTCATTCTATTTTCATCTTATTGAATAAACCCATTTGTGCACTTTTCCTCACAATAATGCACTGCTACAATTCTTTTAAATTGTTGATTTTATGTAATCTTTGATTATATTGATATTGAAAGTGGTTTACAGATTATTTATAATTTAGTTAAATGTTGACATCAGTGGTTGGCCATTACATTTGAGATAAATAAGACTGATGAGTGTTAGTTAACTCCCACAACACCACCAAGAGGGTGTTTTTTTTCTGGAGCAACTTTGGGTTGTGTCCGACACAGATAAGACACACAATGAGTTTACACCCTATGGAAGAAGTTCTGACACAGCAGAAAAAGCTTATGTCGGTGTAATCAATGCTGGTGGTGAGTTTGTGTCCATTGGGAACGGTAGGTTCTGTTGTGTTTATTTAAAAGCTCAGAGACCTAGGCGCCAGTTGGTTGAGAGTGCACAAGGCAAAATACTTCAGAGTTTTCTACTAAAGCCATATTCAAATCTCTACCACTGATATATTAAAGGACAGAACATATAAAAACAGCTGATGCAGTTGCAATGTTTACAGTATATTTTACACGCAGGGTGTGATGTAATCATTTTTAACTTTAGTTTTATTATTATCATTCAGATGGATTTATTTTCAATCTAACTATGTTGTGGATTCTATGTACTGGTATTATATTTTTATCTTATTGTTTATCTCATTCCTTTTACCTAATTTTAGTATTATCAAGTGTGTTTTATTTTCCATCTCAATTTCCATTAAATTCTCCTTTTTATCTTAACGTAAAGCACATGGTGCTGCATTTTTTTATGAAGTGTGCTATAAAACATTTCATATAACAATTACTAACTCATATACTAAAAAAAAAGCCAAAATTGTTCCTATATGTTGTCAAGCTGATATCCAGTATTATTATAAGCCTATCTAGTCATAAATCCCTACCTAGAAATACCTATATAGGCATGGACGAAACTGGAAGAGAATTTTTTGCTTCAGCACAAGGTGGCAGGAATGTGACAGCAACTCTTCTCCATCTGGACCCTCTCAGAAAGTGAACAAATTAGTTTTGTAATCGGTATTGATTAGCTGTACACTTTTTCATCTTTCTTTTGTGCTTTTTTAATGTACTTGTTCCCTTCTGATGTCAAATTTAACAACTTTGTGATTGTTTTCATTGATGATAAAGTGAAATCTTTAACATACAATTTTTAAATGACAGTCTCACTGCCTCTCCAGGTTAATGTGGAAAATTCCACCTGATTGAAATAAATGAGGACTCGACACGTTCATTTGAATGCACTTTTCTTTATTCTACAGTTACTTTGACAACAAAGTAAACTACAGCACAGAAGATCCCGGAGGTCTTAGGTCGTCGTCCGTGAGCTTCACTCCTCGTCTAACCCTTTCTGAGATGAAGAATGATAAAACAGTAGACAAACAGAGATGGATTAGGGACAGAGGACCAACAAGACTCAACAAGTGTTATCAAAGGTAACTTGGCTATATTTTTACAAGTTTGTGATTTTGACAGTAATTCTACTGAATAACAATGAATAACATTTATTTTACTGCCCACATTCGTTTACTGTAGTATGGTAGCTTGGACACAAATCATTTTAAATGCTTGAAAATGAATGTTGATTTTGTGGGATTAGATTACTTTGAACAATGTAGCACTTAAAGGAGTATATGGAGAAAGTGTTTTACATATCATAAAAGGTTAAAGAGCCAAGCCCCCTTGAGTTTATTCTTTAGCCATTTGGGGTTTTTAAAACTTAAAACTACAATTCAAAGCTTATGTTCTAAGGAAATCATTTAGTCTTTTTAAGACATTTAAAACATTTTTTTTTTTTAAACTGGGACCTTTTGTTGCATGTTGTTTCCCATCTCTCTCTACCTGCATTTTTTCCACCTTTATTTTTACAGGCATGTTATTAAGAACAGGTTCTTATCTACAATGGCGGCCTGACAAGTGACAACGCCACTTAAGGGAGGGGGAGAAGGGCTAGAAAATAAAATACATTACACATTCATGCAAAAAATCTCATATATTTATTGTCAACTCATTAACAAAGGCATAACATATCCAGAAATGTAATTATCTTAGAAAATAATTTGTAATGCTTTCTCTGTGACAAAAAAAATGCATACCACTAACCTACTAAATAGCACTAATCCAATTTACCAAATCAATAAAATAATTAAAATAAAATTGATCTATACAAAGACTGGTCTGTCTTTTTTTACTCCCATTACAAATGATCATTCCTATAATTATTTTGCATTACAAATGAAAACAGCTTATATGGGTTACATTAATATGGGAATGAGGATCATTGAAAGATAGTGTGTAATATTGTGAAGGCTATTGGACAGCCCACAGTATGAAGTGTAGCTTCTTACCTTTGAGCCCACATCACGGCTCTTGGCACGCAGCTTGTTGACTTGAGACTCAGCAATATCGGCTCGCTCTTCAGCCTCATCCAACTCGTGCTGCAGTTTGCGGAACTTGCCCAGATGGGTATTGGCCTGCTCTTCCTACAGGATTCAACAAAAACACAGGCCATAATATTCCATTACTACAATAGGCAATGACCCTGGGGTAGTTGACTTAAGGCCACGTGATCTGATGAAGGGTAAACACAGCTTCAACACTGGTTTGTAATTTACCAACTAGGTCTAAAAAAAGTCACAGGGAAGGCTGAGATGTTTCCTGGCTTAAAATCAAAACCGCTTGTTTTTTGTAGTATTTTAGCATCTACAAAATGTAATAAAATGTATAATATAAGCATGCTATAAACTAACTATGAGTTAAAAAGTATTTTCAAGCCTCAATTTAAAACTGTTAATTTAAAACAATAAAGAAACAGCGTATACATCTTGAGCACACAGCACAAATGAAAGACAGCTTTTCCAGTCCTCACTTACAGCCTCCTCAGCAGCTCTCTTATAGGCCTTGACTTTCAGCTGTAGTTTGTCAACCAGGTCCTGCAGACGCACCATATTCTTGCGGTCTTCCTCAGTCTGCATAAATCAAGAGAATAAGAGCAAACAAACTGACAAGTTTGATAAGGAGGATTCTCTTCATATAGCATTTTAATTTTGACAAAATTTGGAAAAGTAGGTGTGGTATAGTGGAAAAATATGTTGTGGACCCATGCATAAAGCCATATTTGTAAGCAAGCTAAAAAGACACCTTTTAATAGTATATATTGTATGGATGATAATACGCTAATATACTTGTTGCTGTTGTTATAGGTTATGGAAATAGGCAAAATAAAAACACCTGGTAAGTGAGCTCTTTGATGCGTCTCTCATATTTGCGGATTCCCTTCACTGCTTCACTGCTCTTCTTCTGCTCTGACTCCACCTCATTTTCCAGCTCTTTCACCTGAAAACATCAGAAAATAATTTATTTGAAATTCACTGGTCCACAAGGAGCTACGTTCAAAACAATAATCAACATATTTTAACATTTCACTCCAAGAGAGTTATGAGCCAGCTATGCGGCTCTACAGAGCTTTGTAGCCAATTTCAGGTACATGTTACAGTCTCAATGCTCTGATAAACCCATCTCCCCATAACCCCCATCAAGGCTCAGAAACCACTGCCATACAACGCAGAAAGACAAATTAATTGACTACCTGGTGAAGGAATGGACTTATAAACAATCTAAAGACACACATTTATCTTAGATACTACATCTTTATGAATGTAAAAAGAATTTTGGTCCCACAATTGTACTTGCAGAAGTGTGTGGTTTGTATATTGGCAAACTTCTCTTACCCTGGCTTCGAGCTTCTGCACCTGCTTCTTGCCTCCCTTCATGGCGATCTGTTCAGCTTCATCCAGACGGTGCTGCAGGTCTTTGATGGTTTGCTCCATGTTCTTCTTCATACGCTCCAGGTGAGCACTGGTGTCCTGCTCTTTCTTCAGCTCCTCTGCCATCATGGCAGCATCAGTAATGGCCTTCTTGGCCTTCTCCTCAGCGTTTCTGCACTCCTGCACTGCTTCCTCCACTTCAGTTTGAAGTTGGGAAGCATCAACCTCAAGTTTCTTCTTCTGGTTTATCAGGCTGGTGTTCTACATATTTTCAAGATGTGGGATTTGAGAAAATATTACTGCACTTAGAAATAGCAATACTTTTGATTTATTTATAATGTCCAAGAAAACCAGTCAGTCATCCACGGTTGGAAAAAATTATGAAGTCTCACCTGTGAGTGCAGTAGCTGCACCCTTTCACTAACGTCCAGCAGCTCTTGCTCAGCAAGTTTGCGACCTCTCTCAGTTTGCTCCAGAGCAGACCTGAGCTCTTCCAGTTCAGCCTGAATCAGGTTGTTGCGCCTCTCAACAATGGCCATGTTCTCTTTAAGATCATCATTCGCCCGAACAGCCTCATCCAGCTGAATTTGGCAATCCTTTATGGCATGATATCAACCAGATTGTTTAGAATCAGTTTAAATTCGAAACATCTTAAGTAATTGAGCCTTTCATTTTAATTTTACCTTGAGATGTGCATGAACAGATTTAAGTTGTTTCTGGGCCTCAGCTGCTTGCCTGTTGGCCTGGCTTAGCTGGATCTCCATCTCATTGAGGTCTCCCTCCATCTTCTTCTTCAAACGGAGAGCCTCATTCCTGCTGCGACACTCAGCCTCAAGAGAGCTCTGCAGTGTGTCAATAGTCCTCTGCAGGTTCCTTTTGCACTGCTCCATCTCCTCATCTTTCTCAGCTAGTTTGCGTTCAATCTCAGCTTTAATTTGATTGAACTCTAGTTGGGCTCTTAGAATCTTACCCTCTTCATGCTCTAGGGAGGCCTGGTGGACAGGAAGGTACAGAGTTAAACAAAACAGCGGACAGTTGTACTTTAAAGTTTTTCATTTCAAAGGCCTGTACCTCTGCTTCCTCAAGAGCAGACTGGATCTCAGTTTTCTCCTGTTCCAGTTGTTTCCGTAATTTCTCTAGTTCATGGATACTCTTTCCACTCTCACCAAGTTGTTCAGTGAGGTCAGAAATCTCCTCTGTGGAATACCAAGCAGTGTGATTTAGATGCATTTACAATTTCATCTATAAAATATGTCTGCAGAAGCTTAGACACAAACCCTGGCGGTAGATCTTACCTTGTAAGTTCTTATTCTCTCTCTTCATGGTCTCAAGATGATCCAGAGACTCTTCATAAGAGTTCTTCAGTTTAAAGAGATCAGTGCTCAGAGCCCTGGCCTCCTTCTGGGAACTCTCCAGCTCACACTGAGATTCTTCGTATTTCTGCTTCCACTCAGAGAGGACCTACAGTGGGAAGAAAGGTCAGCGGTAAGTGTATATGTGCCAGACGAATGGAGAATGGACTACAGACTTGGGGAATTTGCCTCACATTAAACAATTTCTCCCATTACTGACAACAGCACTCCAAGGTGGAGAACATGTAAAGCTCACACCAACTCTAAACAATTTTAGTGTTAGGTATGGGTATTAAACAGACTAAACATATAAATGAAATTAGACTAGTTAGACTTTCTTTGAGCAATGGACATGACCCATAGCTGCTTCAGAGAAGTTGCCCTAAAGCAGTGGTTCCCAAACTTTTTCAGCTCAAGACCCAAAAGAGAAATTTGGTGTCTCCCCGGGACCCAAATTTACAAAAATACACCATGAATCATTGTAACATCTCCATTTTTAAACTTTGGACACAAGATGGAACAAACCATGAATTTAAATGTATATGAAGTATATTTATTCCACTATAAAAGTAAACAAAAACAGAAAAGGTCTCTATTCTCCTTTCTGCGTCTCACCCCTTTCTCAACTCATATGTTCTCATCCCCCCCTCCCATCATCCCTCAGCACCGACACCAACATTTGTTTAAATAACGCTGACTTGAATTTAATGAGATGTATGTGTCTGGTGGAAGTTATCAACCAGCTGGTCTGGTCTAGGTTCGGTTTTTGAAAGTGCCCCATTCTGAGGTCATGCTGGGCATTTAGTCTGTTTCTGGATTTGTTTTTCAGGTTTGCCAAAAAGCCAGACATTGAGATTCCTTTTACTCTGCCAATTGGCGACCCAATAAAACGGGTCTGCGACCCATTTTGGGTCCCGACCCTAAGTTTGGGAAACATTGCCCTAAAGTATCCTGTAGTTGTACTTGGCAGCTCTAAGCTGTAAATGTGTTCCCACAGGAAGGTGCACTACTGGCTCTAGCAGGCTCAGTGTATTGCTGGTACAAAGGTTCAGAGGCTACAATGCAAATTGATAATTTTGGTGCTCAAAAATTCTAAGTAGTACCTTGTCAAAGTTTCTTTGTTTCTTGTCCAGAGCAGCAGCCGCAGAATTAGACCTCTCCACATCCACCATGAGATCTTCAATCTCATTCTGCAGCCTGTGTTTGGTCTTCTCCAGAGACGAGCATTTAGCATTCACTGCTTCCACAGCCTCCTCAGCATCCTGCAGACGCTGAGCCAGCTTTTTCCTTTAGAAAATGATCATTCAAACCATTTAACGTTCCTGCAGTTGTGCTTGTTGGATAAGTTATTATATATTCAACTAAAATGACTGGTTGCTCGGTCATCTAACAGACAAACTTTTTGTTCGTCTTACATTTTAATAGGAACATAACACAAACAAAAAGCTGATCTGCTAGACAAAGTAAATATGTCAATTAAAAATAAGATATCAAATCGTGAATTTGGATGTCAAAATGTCTTACTTGGCCTCCTCCAGTTCCTCGGTTCTCTGGATGGCATCAGTTTCGTACTTGGTTCTCCACTGAGCCACCTCAGCGTTGGCCTTGGACATGTTGCGCTGCAATTCACCCTTGGCCTCCTGCTCCTCCTCATACTGCTCCCTGAGCAGGTCACAGTCATGTCGAGCAGACTGCACTGCATGGGCCAGGGCACTCTTTGCCTATCAAAACAACGTTAAATGAATGAGTAACATTGTAATACAATTTAGTTAGAAATGACTGTCCAATTTAATTGGACACTAAAACTCTATATTACCTTGGTCTCCTCTTCCAGTTGTCGCTTTAAGTCTTCAATCTGTTGAGTGTAGGACATTTTTCCCCTTGTCAGTTGAGATACCAAGGAATCCTTATCTTCCAGCTGCCTTGTGAGCTCACCTTGTATTGGCAAACATGCAGATGTTTGTATTACCAAAAAATTAACTTTTTAAAGAAATGTCTGGTTTTCTCAGTAGTCATTTGAAAAATGTATACATGAGAATTGTCAGCTATCAAATACATCAAGTAGATAGCAAAAATATACCATTTTCCGTTTGAAGTTTGGCTTTTTGCATATTGAAGTCATTGATGCAGCGTTGAGCTTCTTCAAATTTGGTCTTGTATTCATTCATCTGATCTTCCACAGTCCTGCATGTCTTCTCAAGATTTGTCTAGATTTAAGATAAACATTTAAATATTACCATTTAACCCGAAATACCCACAAATGTGTCAACAATAGCAAAAACTGTTTGTCAGTTTAGCCAACCTTTGTCTTCACAATGTGTTCCATATTGGAGACCACATCATCCAGCTCCAGTCTGAGCTCACTCTTCTCCTTCTCCAGTTTCTGCTTGACTCTCTGCAGGTTATCAATCTGTTCTCCCAGGTCAGCCACACTGTCAGCTTGTTTTTCCTGAGTGTGGCAGCAGTGGCTTCATGCTGCAGAGTGGCCTCTTCAAGGTCTCTGCGAAGTTTCAGGAACTCAGCCTCCCTCTTCTTGTTCATTTCAATCTGGGCAGATGTTGCTCCACCAGCCTCCTCCAGCCTCTCACTGATCTCCTCCAGCTCTCTGGCCAAGTCTGCTCTCTGTTTTTCCACTTTGGCTCGGGCAGCTCGCTCTGCCTCAAGCTCTTCTTCCAGCTCCTCAATGCGGGCCTGGAAAAGCAGGGTTGTTTAGTTGCTACTTACTAGTGAGTGTTTCACCAATTTTGAATCATTACACGTGAATCGTCCATTACCTGGAACTCCTTCAATTTCTTTTGAAGCTGAATTGTTACCGCCTGCTCATCTTCTATTCTATTGTTGAGCTGACTGACTTCAAAATCTTTCCTGTGGTGAAATAAAATTGTTACAGTTAGAATAACTGGTCATCTGTTTTGCCTGTATTCGATACAGCGTTTGAGTACTGTATGAGATACAGACATGCTGTACATACTGTAGAACAATGATTCTCACAGTGGGGTCCATGGCACTCTTTTTGGGACTTTTACAAAAGGCTTCATAAATTAACAAATATGTTGAATTTTAAATCTATAATAGTTCATAGATAACTTTCTAATCTAACAAATCCAACTCTTTAATCTGCAAATATCATGCATAATACATGTCTAATATATTTTAAATATTTTTCTTTTGTGTTGTTCTTTCACATAAATAAGACTCTCAAAGTGTAAAAAAATATGCTGGGGGGGGGGTTCCCAGTATATTCTTGTGATGGGTCCTTGGCTGAAAAAAGATTAAGAACCTCTGCAGTAGAATAATGTGATTACTTTTTCAGATGTTCTTCAAGTTGCTGCTTGTCATTCTCCAGGTCCATTAGACTCTCCAGGGTTAATTTTAAGTCTCCCTCTAGTTTCCTCTTCGCTCTCTCAAGGTCCATCCGAATCTTCTTCTCTTGTTCCAGCGAACCTTCAAGCTAGACAATATCAATACAGAAAGTCAAACTATTGTTCTCATTATGCAAGGAGTATATGATCTTACTAAACACTTTAAATTAAGGTTGTGACAATACGTTGTTGAATTCTCACATCATCCACTTGCTGCTCCAGCTTAGCCTTGGCCTTAGTCAGAGTGTTGACTTTGTCTTCTTCACTCTGCAGATCATCCAGTGTTTGCTGATGAGCTTCCTGTAAGGCTTTCTTTTCTTTTGTCAATTTAGCTATGATTTCATCCAGAGCAGCCATCTCTTCGACCAGGTTCTTCACCTGGGAAATTAGAGATAAATATTGAAAAAGTGTACTGGTTAGAAATGTGCTACTTGATCATTTCCTTAATATTAAGAGAAATAGAAATAGCTGAGTCATTGTCATACCTTGTTCTCTGTGGCGTGCTTCTCTTTCTCCACTTTAGCCAGAGTTAACTCTAAGTCATCAATATCTTTCTTCAGCTCAGAGCACTCATCCTCCAGCTTCCTTTTCTTAGCAGTCAGTTCAGCATTCATCTCCTCCTCATCCTCCAGTCTTTCTGTCAGCTCTTTGGCTTTTGCCTCCAGCTGAATCTTGTTTTTGATCAGCCCCTCACATCTTTCCTCAGCATCTGCAAGATTATCTTGCTCCTATATTGAAATGGTCATAAGTTTGATAACTTTGTCAACGTAGGATAATTATCTATATAAATGGTTTATAAAAAATAAACTGTATGTATATACTGTATTGTTATATTACCATTTTGACATTAAATTATTAAGAATGCTGTCATTAGACTTACAGCCTGGACATGGAGCTGCAGGTCATTCTTCTCTTGAAGAAGAGAAACCATTTTTTCCTCTAGTTCCTTTCTACGAGCTTCAGATTTTGCATAAGCCTCCTTCAGCTTTAGGAATTCTTCCTTCATGTTGGCCATCTCCTTTTCTGCTTCAGCAGATCTCAACAGAGGTTTGATCTTGAAAAAAAGCTTCATCCAGGGCCAATTCTTCACCCCCATGAAGGCACGGATGTTCCACTGGATCACCAATAGTGCATCTCTGTCAAAGATCAACCAAGGTTAGCACTACCACTTAATACACAAAATAGTTCATATTAAATTCCTGAGTTTTCTTACCTCCTTTCAAAAATCTTCTGGAATTCCACTCTTGCCAGCAGACCTCTTGCTCTTGCCTGGATTCCAGTGATGATCAGTGACAAACGCTCATCCCTCATCTCTTCCAGTAGCCCAAGAAGACCAGCCTTGAAGAACACCTTAAGGAGCATGTAAATATCCGCTAGGTGTTACACATAAGTGCTTGGACCCTTTTGAAAGAATATATAATACATTGTTCCTCTAAAAAAATTAAAAGTTGAACTTAAGTGAACTTGCTCAATGCAACACAATCATGGATTTTGTGGATACAGGCCTATTTCGTTTGGTGTAACAAGTAGCCTATGGTGGCAAATATAAGTTAAGATAAGATTTCCAGTGAACTAGCAATATTCTACGGAGCCCCCCTGGGGTCAGCTGAGAACAAAAAAACTAAATCTAACTAAAACTAAATTATAAATCCGTGCGCACGGTTTTATAAAGTTTAACAAAGTGGTGTCTCCAAACTTATGTTTAACAGTAAGTGCTGTAATAAAACTAGGAGGAGACAAGTTTATAATTAAGGTAAGTTTGGAGACACTACATTATTTAATCATTAAATTAATAGATATGTTTGTGTGGTGTTGTAGTTTATAGACGGCCCCTAAGCACCGCCAGCTGCTACTAAAGACCAGTGTTATTTATCCAGGTCGGAGGACAGCTTGTTTTGATAAAAATTAGTTTGTAGCTCATTGTTAACCTTACTACGTTAGTAAAGATGCGTCATTTGTGATTTGATATCATTTCGCTATAAAGTAATTGATCCCAGAAGTTTGAATCTATGAATATCTTTCCTATTTTTCTCACGTTAAAAAATTGCGCGCACAAATTATTATGAATCCGTGCGCACAGATTATTAAACCAGGGGAAAAAAAGTTCATAATCCCTGCGCACGATTTAGTTTTTTATTCTCAGCTGACCACAGGGGGGCTCTGTAATATTCAGATTGTTTACTGATTTAATGACTCTTCTAGACTATTCTTCTTCTACTATGTTTTTCATTCCATCATTGATTATAGACTAAACATTTGTAACAGATGTGCTTTGGACTTTTCTCTTTTATGAATTACCTTAGTGTGTCCAAACTTGTATTGGTTGTGATCAATATCCAGAGACCCAAGAAGTTTCTCAGCTCCCTTTCTACTGTCAATAAACTGACCCTCAGGGATGGCAGCAGGATTCAGGATGCGATATCTAGAAAAGAAAAAAATAGTTTGGATAATAATATTTACTTAGTGTTGGCCGAATGAAACCTCATTAAGCTTTGTGAACCATTTTTACTTTATTTATTCTGTGCCCAGTAGATGGTGCTCTTTGTTCAACAAAGGGTTGAAAGCACACTGAATTGCAATTTCTTGAGCCTTTTTCTTTAAACCAAGAGCGCCATCCAGTGGGCTCAGATAATAAATACAACTTTTTAAGTAGCCCATGAGACTTCATTTGGCCATCACTAATATTTTCATTTTCTTTGGGAACTATTAAGTATGTGAGTAAATATTTGACATATGAGATAATACCTCTGTTTGAAATCTCCATAGAGGATCCTGTTGGGGAATCCCTTTCTGCAGATCCTGATGCCTTCCAGCACACCGTTACAGCGCAGCTGGTGCATCACCAGAGGGTTCTCCATGGCCCCAGGAGTCTTGGTCTCATTGGGGATGATGCAGCGAACAAAGTGAGGGTGAGTAGACCTCAGGTTGGTCATCAGCTTGTGCAGGTTCTCCTGAGGAGGTAATTAACCCTGTGTTTAACACTCAGTTTAGGTGATTATTGTGAGGCAAATCTCTGTTACCAATGTGAAAAGAGTCAGTCATTGTTTTGCATATGGATTAGCTATTCAAAAATATTTATGTTTTACTAACCCTGTGCAAGGCAGACACAGTTTGGAAGGATGAACCCTTCTTCTTGCTGCCTCCTCCTTTGCCGCCCTTTCCACCTTCAGCTAATAAACCAGTGGACAACTCAGTTAGATTGCCTTAACAGATACAGGCATAAACTATTCAATCTTGCAGTTGTCATTGTGAGGCTTTTCATAAAATATTGACATTCCCAGTGGAGGTTAATACAGTACATTTAGTTTATTCCTACCTGCTTCTGATCCAGCATAATTTGCAAAGAGGACAGATAGCAGTTTGAGATTAGACTTCTGGTAGAGTCCTACAACGGTCTCATTCAGAGGATCCTTGTTCTTCACCAGCCAGTTGTTGATATTATAATCAACAGTTCCAGCATAGTGAACCAGGGAGAAATGGGCCTCTGGTCTCCCTTTGATAACTCTGGGCTTCTGGAAGTTGGCAGATTTCCCCAGATGGTTGTCATAGAGCTTACTTTTAAAGGTGGTATCAGAGGCTTTGGGGAACATGCACTCCTCTTCAAGGATGGACATGATACCCATGGGCTGAAGGGACAAACATTTGAGTGGTTTTAAAAGAACATGTTTTTTTTTAAGCTTTTTAATTCATGAACAGGTAAGAGTCCAGCATCTCACCTTTTCAATTAGGTCAATGCAGGCCTGCAAATCCATACCAAAATCTATAAAAGTCCATTCAATGCCCTCTTTCTTGTACTCTTCCTGCTCCAGCACAAACATGTGGTGGTTGAAAAACTGTTGCAGTTTTTCATTGGTGAAGTTGATGCACAGCTGCTCAAAGGTGTTGAACTGAAATGTAAAGTGACAAAACTATAGTCATTTTCACACTCATATCTTCATTACCTTCATTAAGATGAAAAAGATGAAGTTGAATAAATTAATTTGCCTGTATAATATAGATTAAATAAACATAAATAGATTAAGCTCACATCAAAGATCTCAAATCCAGCAATGTCCAGTACACCAATAAAATACTGGCGAGGCTGCCTGGTGTCGAGGGATTGGTTGATCCTCACCACCATCCACAGAAACATCTTCTCATACACTGATTTAGCCAGTGCACCAACAGCATAGTACACCTAAAGAAAATCCAACCTTTAAAGTTACATTAAATAACCCTTATTGTGCACTCAGTTTTGCGTACTGCATTTTTTGTACTTTAGGGGACACCTCCCAATAAATTCAGCTCTTAAGTTACATTCTTACCTGCTGGACATTTTGTCCTTTGGTGACCCATTCATTTCCTACTTTGACTCTTGGGTGACAGAGACCTTTGATGAGGTCAGCAGAGTTCAGGCCCATCAGATAAGCAACTTTGTCAGCAACTGTTGAGAAATTGTTGTATTAATTCATCAAGGATTTTGCTACTTTTCAAGGTCTTTATGATTCTTTTATTTCTGATTCCTTTAGCACCGTTGGCTGTATTTTGTTTTCATAACATCTCTCACCTTCAGTGCCATCCGCCTCTGCCTGCTCTTCACGCTGCTTGTTCTTGAATTTCATATTTCCATGATGCATGATGGCTCCAGTCATCTTGTAAATGCCATTCTTCTCTTCTTGAGTGAAGCCCAGCACATCAAATGCATCCTGAATGAGAAGAGGGGAATATAATATTTGATGTCTGATGTCTATGACTTTCTGCATTGTATCACGGTTTGCAGTAGAGTGACGGGAGAGATCCGGGCTACAAAGCTGTACTTTTAAGAGTAATATTTTAAACGTGGGAATAACACATGGGAATGTCTTAATGACCATTGTTGGCAAACAAAGCGGTATTTATCATCTTGACAACAACCCCACAGAGGTTAAGTAGCTAGGTTTCCATAACATTCAGTCAGAACTGATGAAGTTCCTCAGATGAGAGACAAAACGTCTTCAGAGCACTTTTTACCAATTCCTGTTTCCCCTGATTTTAGCCCTCCCCTGAATGACAGAGAACCTTCACAGACAGTATGTTAGTGATGGCCAAATGAAGCCTTTTTAACCTGCAAACCATTTTTTCCTTTTACTGAGCCCACTAGATGGCACTCTCTGTTCAACAAAGGGTATGACATGCCATTCCTTGAGCCTTTTTCTTTGAACCAAGAGTGCCATCTTGTTGGCTAAGAAAACGGTTCACAAAGCTTCACATGGCTTTAGTTTGCCATTACTACATTATGGTACATCCCTACTCACATCTGTGGCTATTAGCTCTTCAGAATCATTGATGGAGGCTACTGTTGTCTCTCCTTGGGAGATGAAGGCGTAGTCATAGGGGTTGTTTGTGATAAGCAACATTTCTGAAAAGTAATAGAAACATGTTTCATTTTGTATGCTAGGGAATAGTAATATTACAACTACTAGTTACTTTGCACCATTAACTAGTAGTTACTGGTCCAAAGTATTGTTGTTTTCATTTACCAAGCAGCTCAGGTTTCCTCTGAGACAGGATCTGATAGAAGATGTGGTAATCTCTCTCAGCTTTAAGCTGAAAAGTGACACGGGACTTTTCCAGCAGATCTGTAAAGGAATTTACATTAAGTAACTGTGAAGGTGATCATTGTTTACACTGGAAAAACATATTGAAAGTTTAGAGAAAAGACTGCTTACATGTCTCAATATCAGCTGAGGCCAGCTTTCCACTGGCTGCAAAGTGAATTCGGATGAATTTGCCCTAAAATGTATGACAAAAGAAAAATTAAAAATAGAAAAGGCATGGAGGTGTATATTCATTTGAGTCACATGACAGAAACTTACAAATCTGGAGGAGTTGTCATTCCTTATGGTTTTGGCATTACCAAAGGCCTCTAAAGCTGGGTTAGCCTGAATGATTTGATCTTCCAGGGTACCCTAAAAGATTTGATAAATTGGTCACTATTTGTCTCTACAATTCTAACAAAAATGATGCATTGTGCCGATAAAGGTAAAATGGTGAACCTTTTTCTCAGAGCCTGCGTCCTTCTTCCCGCCTGCAGCTGCGATGCTGGCAAAGTACTGGATGACTCTCTTGGTGTTGACTGTTTTCCCGGCACCAGATTCTCCACTGAAGACACAAATCAGATTGTTTTCATAAATAGACAAATGGGCAACACACAACTAGTCATGTTTTTCATTAATCAGCAAAAATGCATATAAGTAACAATCTGTAAATACTGATACACCTTTTCAGTGGAATACACAGAATTTTCTTTGGGACACGTCTTTTCTAGCCGTGTGCCGCTTGCCGCCACTATGACTGTTACTGTCCATCATTAATATAATCTATCATTATACTTTTTAAAATTCGTTGTTTTGTATTGGCCTATTGCAGCTTATAAAACAGTAGCAAAGTATTACACTAGTGACAGTATTGATGGCTTGTTTCTATCTGAACCATATAACATAAAAACTATCCTGAAGAATACATGCTGAGTGTGGTTTAGTTATTTAGTTTCTTGTCATCAAATCCATAATGTAAATGTTTTTGTTCAGGTATTCCCATCCACTTTGCCATTTAAAACTGTTCACTGATAACATACCACTTAAAAAAAGAGCATATTACTGTGATTTACTGGCGCATATCAGCAAAAAAACTCACAAATACAATTAAATTATTATTATTATGTTCAATGGGTGGCTACTGGATTGCCACTTACTAAAATTCTCACAGCATTATATAATTCTCTATTGCAGTTTAACATAGTCATCAAAACATAACTTACGTAATGAGAATTGACTGATTTTCTCTGTCTGGGAAAGAGAAGAAAGGGTCACTTATGGATTCTGGGATTCCTTGGCATTTTTACACTGTCTGTGAACATATGATAACTGAAAGTGAATTACCAGTAAGCATGTACTGATAGGCATTGTCAGAGATGGAGAAGATATGAGGAGGAGCTTCAGTCCTCTTCTTTCCTCTATAGGCAACAACCACCTCTTGGTTGTAGACTGGCAGCCACTTGTAGGGGTTGACAGTCACACAGAAGAGCCCAGAGTAGGTCTGTAAGAATTATAAAGTGAAAGCAGACGCTTTTAGGATACAGTCACCTTAACCATTGATATATGAATGTAATACAATCTAAGCTTTTAACTTACATAGATCATCCATGCTGCATAACGCTCTTTGAGGTTAAACAGCACAGCGGGCTCATGGAGGAAGGTGAACATCGCCATGTCTTCAATTTTATCAAACTTTGGCGGGTTCTGAGGGTGTACGTCACACTCGTTCACTGTGACAACCTGAAAATGGAGATGGTGAGAATGCTCTTATTTATCCTCTCTGTTGAATCTTAACTTCTGTTTACTAAATGTATTTTGTGTATGAGGGAGCATCATGTCTCTCTGCATAAAAGTCTCTGGTTTCTACTGTTTCATTGATATTTATGACTAAAGGACAAATCCACCTGAATCATCACTCACATTATCGCTGTGTCTTAGTTAGGAAACTAGTTGCATCCATCACTGACCTTCCCTTTTGCAGTCTGAGCAGTGACTTTATCCCCCTCACGGCTGGTAATAGAAGCCTTCACATACTCCTCATCAGTATCAGGAACAAAGCACTCCTTCTTCATGTCAAAGGCACGGGTCTGGGCCTCCAGACGCTCCCTGTCTGACTTTCTCAGGTACGGAGCTGCTGCCCAAAGTCTTTCATGGCAGCGTCACCCATTTTTCACCTTGTCTACAGAAAAAGTAATCTCAATATAAATTCAGCTGTAATGCATTTATCTAAAGGCAACTACAGGATACAAAGAATGCCTATGCCAGTATAGAGTTATTTTTTTTATCCAACATCATGAAATTCACTGTTTTTAAATCAAACACATTTTAATTTTTCAGATGCTCTTACCTTACCAATCCCTACTGCAAAGACTGAGGTGTGATGGTCCTAAGGAAATAAATAACAGAAGCTGATGAGGCTAGTCTGCAGTCCACATTAACACAGGTAATGCTTTAGAGTCAAAAGTGTGGTGTGTGATGTGTAAGCCATTGTTCCTGGACCTTACCTTGAGATAGAATGGTGACCTATTGGGGGTTTCACCATGAGTTATCTTTATAAACAAATCCTCTCTACCAAATATGGAGGAGCATTCAGGGTCCAGGAATGTTATTGTGTCTGCGTTGGGTTGGGGGTACATAAAAGGGAGGGGTTAATGAGTGGAGGAGAGCAATATAGAAATCAGGAGGTCAGAATCTTATCAGAGATGGGGTCCCCTGACAAAGCCATATTAGGAGCTCCATGTACTGCAATGATTAATCATAGGTATCCTCAAGCAGCCAGGGGACCACAACTCAATCTTTAAATAGACCAGGGAGGAATTCCTTTCTCATCATCCTTTAAGTCTGCTTCTGTTACAGGAACAATACATGATGTACTGAGCAGAAGCATTCTCACTTTAGACAGCAACACTCATACTGGTAAAAAACTGTTTAAATGTATTTAAATGGTGTATGATTTATACAGATATGGTGATATTCCCAACTTCAGGATGTCAAAAACTTTCCATTTTTATTTAAAGTATTTATTTGTTAAATCTTTAGGCAAGTCAATCCAATATGATCACTGATAAAGTAGCTATCAGTGGGCAAATGCCAATTGTACCAGTATTAACAAAAATTAAAGAAAACATCCTTAAAATATGTTTCTATACAATTCCATAGTAAGTCAATTAAAATGTCTAAAAAAGGACGAGACCTGTCATATGTTTTGTTGAGTTATGTACTACTAACATTATCTAAAATGTTTCCAACAATGTTCAAACCCGGAGGAATCTGTGATTCTATCCTATCTCTTACATTTGGTCGCCTGTGAATGATGTCATATAACCTCTAACCCTTGTAGTTGCTCAGACTTCCAGAGAAAACAAAACAGAAAGTTAAAAAACATGTCTTAAAGCCACACTATGTAACTTTTCCCGCTTCAGTCCCTCTACAGGTTGGAAGCGGAATTTTCCCATTTTGAATGCAGAAGTGCCGTTCACCCTGTTACTAATTGAATCACTGAAATGATTTTGGAAACATTATTTTAAGGTACAAAAAGTTACATAGTGTTGCTTTAAATTGACTATGTTATGTGTTTCTGTTATGTTACTTTGTTGTCGTTACTTTCAGTTTGTGTTGATTCTAGCGGTCGCTTTGGACAAAAGTGGTAGTGTATTTATCACACCTGCTGTCAAAAAGGTCTTTTCTATACGGTGCTGCATTGCCCACTGTAGATTACTGAGTTAATGTTACCGGGGAGTCATATGAGTGGGTTTTAAATAATTAAAAACTGTAATTGCCTCCATCTCTTAAAAGCCCGACAGAAGTTGACTCACGTAACCACCCGTTGTTTCACTTTCCCTTTTATCTTTTAGTTCTTCTTCGTTTAATTTTTTTATTTTCTGTGATGATCCTACCTCAGTATCAGCCATAACCACAGCAGATAACTTCTAAAATAACATATTAAATACAATTAGGCTCACATAAAGACATCTCCTGCTACCTTTTACCTTGCTAAAAAGCCTGGATACACTAACACAGGCCTTTCCGGTGATACAAAGAAATCTGTGACCCTTCAGAGTGCGTTACTTTAGCGCAGTATACCTGCCGCAAATCATTCTGTGACTTCACGGGAAAAATCTGACCCAGGTAGATGCCTTAAAAAAACTGTATCAAAATAGCGTTCTTTTCACTGTTAGTCTTGTTAGTCTCGTGCTGTTACAAGTCAGTTAAAACCATCAAAATGGCAGAGCTTCAGAAACATTAATAAGTCATTTTAAGTTATGAATTCTATATCTGTTTAATTTTGTATAATTTCAAAATAATTGAGAAATCATCACATTACATTCTAACTACATATTTTTGCATTTAAACTTTTAAATAATAAAGGAGTTGAAGAATGAAAAAGAAATAAGTACACATCAATGTATGTATCAATGCATTGTGGAACAGAAGCAAAAAACAAAAGCATAGTTCAGATTCTTTGCACGCTTTACAATAATGCAGAGAATTTTATAAATGTAAACTATTGGTATTGTCTAAACACAAAGCAAGACGCAGAATTTATCTGAAAAGATTTTACAGGGAAGAATGTCATGTATGGGTCTCCATTACCCAGAAGGCTAAAGTGAAATCACAGTGAGTCATTTGTAACACGTTGTGTTTAGTTATCATAGAATGGACTTTGCTGTAACATAAACAGCCATCAGATACCAAATGGTTCGGTCTACAGAACATTTGTCTCTGAGATTAACCAGGCGGCAAGTGCGAGGCACACATTCAGAGGTCTGCCACAGGTGACATGCTTGAGATTCACTGAAAGACAGTAATGACACGCAATAGAGGGCTATGTCAGTATGATATGCTCCAATACGATGCCAAGGTCACTGTGGAAGCCTTCTCCCATTATCAGTCAGCAGCCAGTGAAAGCTGGCCCCTCAGTTACAGTCCCTTAGGGACAAAGATAACTGTGTGAAATTCCTGTTTAGCAGACTGCAATGATCTAGGAGAACAGCCACAAAGGCTTTCTGGATCCCGCCTTTGCCTGCATCTAGGATCAGTTGTAGCAGATGATGGCCTCACACTGGGTTCTGTCTCACATAAATACACTGGGAGTGACAGTTGTATTCCACAGCACATCAGCTTCGAACATTCCATTTAAAATGGCCCCCCTATGTGGACCCTGCCGAGCTGCTTCACAGAATGTTTTAATTCTAGTCAAATTTTTTTAGTGTTTGAAATCTACTGGTTAAAAGTTTGTTTATTCATCTACCAACTGCTCACCCTTAGGTGCTGTTCATCAAGAGGATTTTTATACTCCAAAACATATTTTGATTTACATTTTATGACCTAACCCACTATTTTAATAACACATAATCAATAAACAACATACGGTTTAATTTTCTATAGCAACTAAAATGCACAGCCAGTCACTAGCACCAGTAATAATTACAGCCCCTTCAGAGGTTAAGAGATAAAAGGAGGGTCAACAGCTGCTGACAAGTGCTGAGATTATTTCCATTCTGATAGTTTCCCGGGCCTGTTACTGACAGCTGGCGTCAGGGTGCCAAATGGAAGTGAGAGATGCCATGCCCCTGCTAAAGAAGTGAAGATAACACTGACTTTACAGGTCAAACTTCTTTTCATTAAAGGAAACATGATTCAAATGCTTTGTTTATGTCAAAACAAATAAACAATGTCACCACATATATTTCACTAATTACAAACTGGGGAAGGATATTTAGATGGAGCAATTTTGCTGCATGTCTCTGGTCTTTGGCCACCTACTCATTACATCAGCAACTCTCTAAGGCAATTTTTTATCAGGAAGTTTTTTTCTAATTTTACTTGACTTCATCACTGCTTAAAGGTGTGTTCTTTCCTCTGCTTTTACTGTAAAGCACTTATAAAAGTGCTACATAAATAATTATTATTATTTTTTAGTCACTAAATTGTTTATACACTATGTTAGTTTATGTAAATCAAATCACATTAACATTGAGTAAAACTGTTTTAAAGTTTAAAGTTTTTGGTTTTTCTTTTAATTTATGCAATTAACAACTAAATAATGATGTAGCTAAATATGATACTATGAAAATGATCATAATCATGACAAATCTTTATAAATAAGGAATTTTATGCTTTATGCTATGTTGCTGCGGTTGCCGGAGAATAATAACTGAAGAATCAGAGGAATTTACCGTGGAGAGACTTGAGTGTGTAAAATATTTTATAAACTGGCTTTAAACTGAGTCACCAGGCCAGTCGGGGGTAGTAGTAAATGGTTGTTTGTATAAAAACATTATGACAGTGTCAAAGATGATTGCTTTTAACTTCTGAGATTAGACTTTAAGCATCATGTACCATATTAAAGATGGTCTAATTATAGAGGCAGTGAATTGTTTCATCTTTGGTCAGTATTCTTATTCGTTCAAACATGGGCTCATATGTCCTGTTAATCATGCTGATAATCCTCAACACATACTGTCTGTATGTGGTGCACCTTTTTAAACATGGGTGTGAATTTGCTCTAATTAGTTAATGGATACCTGCTTGTCCTCTCAGGGAGTGAGGGACATGACATGTAATAAGAGAAGAGATAGGACCCCTTGAATTTCACACAATGGGAATCTACGGCCCCCCTCTCCTCTCTCCTCCTGCCCCAAATCTTTACGTAGTCTCCAACAGCAGCAACAAAGACTGAGACCCAGCACCATTGGTAAGGCAAAGCTTTAGACAAACATGTAAGGATAGTTCTCTTAGTACAGGTTATAAAAGAACATTAATAATTATAATTTGTAGTTTTCTCTTGATGTATTTCAGTATATGAACTAGATATTTCATTATTGATTCATTGAAATCCTTCCTAGCTCTGTGGAGGAACAGGCAGGCTTGGACAGTTATTTACTGAGCAGCTGCTAGTGATTATGCATGGTATTATGTAGGCCTGAGTATGAGCATTGGTTTATTGTTGACATTGTGGCCGAGGCTCGTGGGCTTTCTTTAACTCTATTTTAAGAAAAAGGGATTTGTTTTATCTCTCTCTATTTTAGAATGCACCCCACCTCAACTTCTCACTTTTAGGCCCTCTGCCACCCCGATTCATTGGTTCCCTTGAGGTTTCTTGATTAGGCCTTTGTTCTTCCTGATTCCTCATACCACTAAACACTGACGCTTGGCTTACATCATAATTTATCTCAAAGCATTTGAATCAATTTAACTCTTCTATTTGTAATTCGCAATAAACCTAATATTTGTAATTTGCAATGGAACTTCTTTGGCGCTACTGACCAGTCAGTACTTAAGTTACATTGAATTCAGTATTTTCTAAACAGTGTTCCATGAACTTACTAATTTCTTTTACATAATTTCTTAAATGAAAGAATACAATGTTGGGCAACAGGTTGATGAGATTTTATTAAGCACTACAGGTTGTGAATAGTTATAGTTCAGGCTATCTAAACGAGGCTATTTAAACGCATAATTTTACAAGAAAAAGTTGTAATATTTCAAGAATAAACAAAAAAAGAATAGGTTGGTTTTGAATCATAAATTGATTGGATCACATGTGAATGTTTTAACATTTACATGTGCTACAAGAGTACATATGCTGCTGTAGCCTACTGTAGTTTCAATTTTCCACCTCCGGTGAAGGGAACAACCCTGACAGACTGTTCTCATCTGTTTGCTACGAGATAATATGAAAATATATATATATGTTTCACATAAATCATGATGTCATTCCTACGATATTGTGATTTTATTCTAACTAAATTACAACTTTATTCTCACAATCTCAGATTTTGTTTCCCCTCCTATTGGACCAATACTCTGTCGTAGATCTAAGGTAAAAGGATTTCTTCAGGCTCCGAAGCTTCACTCCTCATCAAAGCCTTTCTGTTAAAGCCGTTGAGGTTGGAAAGAAAGAAAAAGAGAAAAAGCTGTTAGTTCTTCAGATTAGTATTGCTTCAGTGCCACAAAGCAATGCATTAATTTACACACTTATATAAACCAACATTTATTTGTACTAATTCTTGTGAAATCCAGTCAACAGAGGGCAGCATGTGTAAGGCTCAGATGATGTGCATGCTTCAAACCTTGGAGCCAGCATCACGGCTCTTCGCCCGCAGCTTGTTGACCTGAGACTCAGCAATGTCAGCTCTTTCTTCAGCTTCTTCCATCTCATGCTGTAGTTTGCGGAACTTGCCAAGATGAACATTAGCCTGTTCCTCCTGTTCAGGATAAATAAAAGATATATAGATACACATTGACGAGGGAAGAAGCCAAATAAAGACCTCACTTCACACTTACAGCCTCCTCAGCAGCTCTCTTGTAGGCTTTTACTTTCAGCTGCAGCTTATCTACCAAATCTTGGAGTCGGGCAATATTCTTGCGATCCTCCTCAGTCTGAGAAAATAAGACACAAGGTTACAATGTTAATGTCCTTTAAAAGGACTTTAACCACACATGCAGATTAATGAAGCTAGCTACATGCTACAAACCTGATAGGTAAGTTCTTTGATACGGCGCTCATATTTACGGACGCCCTTCACCGCTTCAATGCTTTTTTTCTGCTCCATTTCCACCTCATTTTCCAGTTCCCTCACCTGGTCAAGGACAATATTCTTTAGATAACAATCCCAATAACTTATTCAACACGACTGCTAAGAAACAAACAGACATCACAAACTGAAAAGAATTACTCACCCTGGCCTCAAGCTTCTGCACCTGCTTCTTGCCTCCCTTCATGGCGATCTGTTCAGCTTCATCCAGACGGTGCTGCAGGTCTTTGATGGTTTGCTCCATGTTCTTCTTCATACGCTCCAGGTGAGCACTGGTGTCCTGCTCTTTCTTCAGCTCCTCTGCCATCATGGCAGCATCAGTAATGGCCTTCTTGGCCTTCTCCTCAGTGTTTCGGCACTCTTGCACTGCATCTTCTACTTCTGTCTGAAGTTGGACTGTATCAGCCTCCAGCTTCTTCTTGTGATTCATCAGGCTGGTGTTCTTTATAGTAAAGGTAATTCTGTTATACAATGTACTAAAAAGGAACATGTAAAATATTTTTTCCCAAGTTTAGAAGTCTAGCAACTGCCATACCTGTGAGTGCAGTAGCTGCACCCTCTCACTAACGTCCAGCAGCTCTTGCTCAGCAAGTTTGCGTCCTCTCTCAGTTTGCTCCAGAGCAGACCTGAGCTCCTCCACTTCGGCCTGAAGAAGGGTGTTGCGTCTCTCAACTATGGCATTGTTTTCTTTCAGATCATCATTGTATCGAAGAGAGTCATCTAACTGGAGCTGAGCATCCTGAAAAAAGGTTCAAAGCCTCTGGTTACAAAGATACCATAGTAATGATGCCAGCAAAAATGAGAGGCATGTTCCCTTTTTTACCTTGAGATGTGCATGAACAGATTTGAGGTGTTTCTGGGCCTCAGCTGCTTGCCTGTTGGCCTGGCTTAGCTGGATCTCCATCTCATTGAGGTCTCCCTCCATCTTTTTCTTCAAACGGAGAGCCTCATTCCTGCTGCGACACTCAGCCTCAAGAGAGCTCTGCAGGGTGTCTATCATCCTCTGCAAGTTCCTCTTGCACTGCTCCATCTCCTCATCTTTCTCAGCTAGTTTACGCTCCATGTCTGCCTTCATTTGGTTGAACTCAAGCTGGGCTCTTAGAATCTTACCCTCTTCATGCTCAAGAGTACCCTAAGATCAGTGGTGGAAGAAGTATTCAGATCCTCTACTTAAGTAAACGTTCTAATACCACACTATAAAAGCACTCTGTTACAAATAAAAATCCTTCATTGAAAATGTTAATTAAGGGTTAAGTATGTAAGTATCATCAGGAAAATATACTATTAAAAGTAAAAGTATTCAATGCAGGAAAACCCTCACATTTTAGAAACTGGATTGATAAAAACGAGAAAACTGTGTTAAATAAGCTAATCATTTCAGCTGGACTTGTAGGCCATTATATTGGTAGGTAGTTTAATTTATAATAAAACATAGTGTTTTATAAACTACAGTACATGTGTTTTGTGTGCAAAAAATCGTAATTTGTAAAGTAACTAGTAACTAAAGCTGTAGTGGAGTAAGAAGTACAATATTTCTAGAAGTAGAAGTAGTAAGAAACTGAGGATTTGAGGTTTTAGTCTTACCTCTGCTTCCTCAAGGGCAGACTGAATCTCACTCTTTTCCTGCTCTATCTGCTTACGGACTTTTTCCAATTCATGAACAGTTTTTCCTCCCTCACCAAGTTGCTCAGTGAGGTCAGAAATCTCCTCTGTGAATGAAAGTAATTGTACTTAATTTGGCACCTGCGATGTGTATTGATTGTTTGGACACATTAAGTGATACATATTACCCTGAAGATTCTTGTTCTCTCTCTTCATTGTCTCCAGTTGGTCTAGACATTCTTCATAGGAGTTTTTTAATTTGAAGAGCTCAGTGCTCAGTGACCTGGCTTCCTTCTGAGAGCTCTCCAACTCACACTGACACTCCTCATATTTCTGTTTCCACTCAGACAAGACCTGGACATTGAGACACAAGTTTTACAATTTTAAGTTCATATCACCACGTCAAGCTCTCTACAGTTTTGGCAAAGGTGATCATTTGAGGAGACTCTATTTGCAATGTAACAATATTTTGAAACCCCAGGTTTTTGATGATTAGAAAATACTGATGTACTTTGTCAAAGTTTCTTTGCTTCTTGTCCAGAGCAGCAGCAGCAGAATTAGACCTCTCCACATCCACCATGAGATCTTCAATCTCATTCTGCAGCCTGTGTTTGGTCTTCTCCAGAGACGAGCATTTAGCATTCACTGCTTCCACAGCCTCCTCAGCATCCTGCAGACGCTGAGCCAGCTTCTTTCTAAAAAACAAAACAAGTTCTAAATTTAGGCGGTTGAGATGACTTGCAGCAAAGGAGCCCTGCATAAGTACATAAAACAAATATATAAAACATTGTATATTGGGGCAAGCTGTCTGAGCCTCCTACAGCTTTCCAAATAGACTTGATTTTTACATGAATAATTTCACATCTACGGCTGCCATATTCATACAAGCACATCGGTTTGTTGAGGCTGACTTTCACTGCGGTTTGTTGCCTTTAAAGGAAACTCAAAAGTTTTGCGTAATGGCTGATTATCCCATGGACTATCATGAGAATGATTGCTAGTCATTTTATTTTTTATTCAAACTATTCTGCCTCAGTGTCAGCATTTCCATTCTCAATCCCATTGCCTTTTACATACATCTGTGACCCTCTTATGAGGAAGGAAACTTTAGTTTGAAAGCGTGAGGGCCTTTCAATGCCAGACTTGAAAATCAAGATGTGTCCACAGATAAGAGTGGCCCAAGCTGTATACAGTAAATACATCAGATGCATTTGATCTTATCAACACTGTGGGCCTGGAGGCAGTGTTTCACTACTCCAAATAACAAAATCATTGGAGATAACAGTTTTGCTGTGAAACAGGCTGCAATGTAATTGCACAGGGGAATTTTCACCGTCAGTTTAAATCCACAAAAAGTGCTTGTTTTTGCCACTGACAGGCTTAGATAAGTGTCTGACAACCTCATTTAAAGATGATAAAGTCCAGTCCTGAAATTTAGCAAGAGGTGACAACGGTGAAAAAAGAGAGGAGTGCCGGGGAGAGTTTGTTGTGTTGGAGTACAGAAAGCGTAATGTGTGTTTTAAAGTGTTGTTTGAAAGATTTTCAATGAAATCAAGGGTTGTGTTTACAAATTGTGGCAAGAAATCGGCAAGCAACACTGTACGCAGCTTTCATAGACCACCTTTGTTGGATATGAACTATAGTTGTGGGTAGTTATGCTAAAATTGATCCTAACACACCGGTCCATACATCCGGTCTTAGGTAACTATTTTGACCAGGATGACTACTGCCAGCCATAGAGGAGAAAACACATTTTCCTAAATAAAAATACTGTTCCAAGAGCGGAGAGCTGCAGGAGGAACGAAGGGAATGTTATTAGCTAAAGTTACCGTGTTGACCTAGCATCAGTACTCATAAAAGCATGTCAGGATAACGGCGACTGCTACTGATTTCGATAATGTAGTCAGACGCTCATAATGACAATCTGAGCATCAGTAGCAAAACAGCATTTTAAGTTGATATACATTGACAGTGACCATTGCCCCATGTGTTTTCTTTGGAGCCCAGTTCGCGGCTACCAGCTGCCGGTCTCTCGCTTAAAAGTGGACAATTTAAACAATTCTTGTTCCTTGTCACTTAGACACAAACTCATGGAAAATAGTTCTAGCTCTCTGGCCAAGTCTGCTCTCTGTTTCTCCACTTTGGCTCGGGCAGCTCGCTCTGCCTCAAGCTCTTCTTCCAGCTCCTCTACACGAGCCTAGTAGAACAACATGTTTAAATGCGGCAATACTTTGGGAAAATGTTATTTTATGTAATTCATTCACAGTTACAGGTTGAAAAAAAAAAAAAAGGTTTCTCTTGACGTTTACTTCTCTTGAAGGCTTTATCTTACATAATATTTTGGATTAATGTCCTTGTATATACTAGACTCACTTGGCCTCCTCCAGTTCCTCGGTTCTCTGGATGGCATCAGTTTCGTACTTGGTTCTCCACTGAGCCACCTCAGAGTTGGCCTTGGACATGTTGCGTTGCAATTCAGCCTTGGCCTCCTGCTCCTCCTCATACTGCTCCCTGAGCAGGTCACAGTCATGTCGAGCAGACTGCACTGCGTGGGCTAACGCATTCTTGGCCTGGATAAATATTGATAATGTGTGTATTTCTCTTGGACATACAACTAGTTTTGATACAAAGAGATAAAATAATACATTTTGGCATTTTCATACCTTTATTTCCTCCTCTAGTTGTCTTTTTAGATCTTCAAGTTGTTGATTGTAGGAATTCTTTCCTCTGGTCAGCTGAGAAATAAGAGATTCTTTCTCCTCCAGCTGTCTTGAAAAGTCATCTAGAGAGGTAAAATATATTTTAGAATTGCATTGTTGCACATTAAACTAATTTATTATTTCATGTGCAAATAGTACCACTGACCATTCTCAGCTTGAAGCTTGGCTTTCTGGGTGGTGTAGTCACTAATGGATCTCTGATATTCATCACACCTAGTCCTGTATTCATTCATTTGATCCTCCAAAGTTCTGCAGGTCTTTTCCAAGTTAATCTTATATAGGAAATATACCATATAGTTCACAGGCATTGTTTACTACTTTACAACATTAGACATCTCTAGACATGCATTCACTACTTTGCTGATTTGAGGGATAGAAGTCTTAATGTTAAATCTAGCTTGTCTCGTCCACCTATAATACTAATACCACCTTCTAAATAGAACAACAAATTTAAGGTGGAGGTGTTCATGTTCACAGTTCACAATCATCATTTAGTTAACTACCAGGTTGTCAGTTCCACCAGTGTGAAAAATTTACCTGAGCAACTTGATGCACACATACCTTAGACTTAGCTACGTGTTCCATATTGGAGACCACGTCATCCAGCTCCAGTCTGAGCTCGCTCTTCTCCTTCTCCAGTTTCTGCTTGACTCTCTGCAGGTTATCAATCTGCTCTCCCAGGTCAGCCACACTGTCAGCTTGTTTCTTCCTGAGTGTGGCAGCAGTGGCTTCATGCTGCAGAGTGGCCTCTTCAAGGTCTCTGCGAAGTTTCAGGAACTCAGCCTCCCTCTTCTTGTTCATTTCAATCTGGGCAGATGTTGCTCCACCAGCCTCCTCCAGCCTCTCACTGATCTCCTCTAGCTCTCTGGCCAAGTCTGCTCTCTGTTTCTCCACTTTGGCTCGGGCAGCTCGCTCTGCCTCAAGTTCTTCTTCCAGCTCCTCTACACGAGCCTAGTAGAACAACATGTTTAAATGCGGCAATACTTTGGGAAAATGTTATTTTATGTAATTCATTCGCAGTTACTAATTCACATTTGTACCTGCAGCTCTTTTATCTTCTTCTGGAGTTGAATGGTTATGGCCTGTTCATCTTCAATTTTGCTGTTTAGCTGGCTGACTTCAAAGTCTTTTCTGCAAAATTTAGTTTGATTAGTGATAGCCAAAATGAAACTGCATTCACAATATTATATGACCATACTGAATGAACAATGTAATGATGAATTTTGTACTTTTTCAGGCGCTCCTCCAGCTGTTGCTTGTCATTTTCTAAATCCATTACAGTCTCCTGGTTCAACTTTAAGTCTCCCTCCAGCTTTCTCTTAGATCTTTCAAGGTCCATTCGAATCTTCTTCTCTTGCTCAAGAGATCCTTCAAGCTTAATGCAAATACATTTGATTACAACATTTGTGAATCATTTTATTTGTAATTCTTACAATATCATCTAAATAATACAGTTTTGATATGGATTCTTACATCATCTACTTGCTGCTCCAGCTTAGTCTTGGCCTTGGTCAGAGTGTTGACTTTGTCTTCTTCACTCTGCAGATCATCCAGTGTTTGCTGATGAGCTTCCTGTAAGGCTTTCTTTTCTTTGGTCAACTTAGCAATGATATCATCCAGAGCAGCCATCTCTTCAGCCAGGTTCTTCACCTGTGAACCAAGAAAATATGATTTACTGGATGCCTTGTTAAGTTGCTGATCTGAAACAAATTAAGGTTAAGTTAGATATCACACTGTACCTTGTTTTCTGTGGCGTGCTTCTCTTTCTCCACTTTAGCCAGAGTTAACTCTAAGTCATCAATATCTTTCTTCAGCTCAGAGCACTCATCTTCCAGCTTCCTCTTCTTAGCAGTCAGTTCAGCATTCATCTCCTCCTCATCCTCCAGTCTTTCTGTCAGCTCTTTGGCTTTTGCCTCCAGCTGAATCTTGTTTTTGATCAGCCCCTCACATCTTTCTTCAGCATCACCAAGATTATCTTGCTCCTGTTATAATTTAAAGTCACAGCATTATGGATTGGCAGACTTGGTATGATTTCAATATTATTTGAATTGCTCACAGATTTTAACATTTCTAACATACAGATTGAACTTGGAGCTGCAGGTCATTCTTCTCTTGAAGAAGAGTGACCGTTTTTTCTTCAAGTTCCAAACATTCAATCTCATTAGCATATACCTTAATGACGTGTTCAAAGGAAAATGTCAGTATAGTGGCATTCTCACCGCTTGAACTTGAAGTTGCAGGTCATTTTTCTCCTGAAGAAGAGATACCATTTTCTCCTCTAGTTCTTTTCTCCGAGCTTCAGATTTTGCATAAGCCTCTTTCAGCTTCAGGAATTCTTCCTTCATGTTGGCCATCTCCTTTTCTGCTTCAGCAGATCTCAACAACGGTTTGATCTTGAAGAACAGCTTCATCCAGGGCCAATTCTTGACCCCCATAAATGAACGGACATTCCATTGGATCACTAATAATGCTTCTCTGCGTTCCACCATCTTCTGATACTCAATACGAGACAAAAGACCACGGGATCTGGCTTGAATACCAGTGATGATTTTGGAGAGACGCTCATCTCTCATCTCCTCAAGCAGACCCAGCAAACCAGCCTTGAAGAACACCTAACAACACAATTGGGTATTTACGTTTTGGCTTCTTCTTCATCTCTTACTGGGATATTTCACTAATCTCAAAATGAGAACAACTTTAGATGATACCTTGGTATGTCCAAACTTGTACTGATTGTGATCAATATCCAGAGAACCCAGAAGTTTCTCAGCTCCCTTCCTGCTGTCCATGAACTGACCCTCAGGGATGGCAGCAGGATTCAGGATGCGATATCTGGGAAACAAAAAACAAAAAGTATTTTGGAGAATAATATTTAACTTCTGTTATAAATTACACAGTATTTGACTTATTGAATAATACCTCTGTTTGAAATCTCCATAAAGGATCCTGTTGGGGAAGCCCTTTCTGCAGATCCTGATGCCTTCCAGCACACCGTTACAGCGCAGCTGGTGCATCACCAGAGGGTTCTCCATGGCCCCAGGAGTCTTGGTCTCATTGGGGATGATGCAGCGAACAAAGTGAGGGTGAGTCGACCTCAAGTTGGTCATCAGCTTGTTCAGGTTTTCCTTTAATATGATAAAGCATACATTTATAAATACTGGCTTTTTCAGCATCAACATTATGCAAAATACCACAATGTCATACACAATACCCTATGAAGAGCTGACACAGTCTGAAATGATGATCCTTTCTTCTTCTTCTCTTTTTTGACTTCATCACCCAAAGCTGTTAAAAAAAAACTTGAAAATGTAACCTTATAGCTAGACAAAAAATAAATATTGAATTTCCAATCAAGATAATCATGTTAGGGTACCTGCTTCTGCTCCAGCATAATTTACAAAGAGGACAGACAACACCTTGAGATTAGACTTCTGGTAGAGTCCTACAACGGTCTCATTCAGAGGATCCTTGTTCTTCACCAGCCAGTTGTTGATATTATAATCAACAGTTCCAGCATAATGCATCAGGGCAAAATGGGCCTCTGGTTTCCCTTTAACAACTCTGGGCTTCTGGAAGTTGCCAGATTTTCCCAGATGATTGTCATAGAGCTTAGTTTTAAAGGTGGTATCAGAGGCTTTGGGGAACATGCACTCCTCTTCAAGGATGGACATAATACCCATGGGCTGAAGGGACAAAAATAGGAGTTGTTTAAAAATTAATCATAATATTTTCAATAAATCATCATGTAAGGCTAAACATAGTGTAGTCGCTCACCTTTTCAATTAGGTCAATGCAGGCCTGCAAGTCCATACCAAAATCTATGAAGGTCCATTCAATGCCCTCTTTCTTGTACTCTTCCTGCTCCAGCACAAACATGTGGTGGTTGAAAAACTGTTGCAGTTTTTCATTGGTGAAGTTGATGCACAGCTGCTCAAAGGTGTTGAACTGCAAAGAGAAAATATGTAGGATTTTCTATCTATTTTGTTGAAAGAGGGCAGGTTAATTGTGAACTAATAAGATCATTTACATCAAAGATTTCAAATCCAGCAATGTCCAGGACACCAATGAAGTATTGGCGAGGCTGCTTGGTCTCTAGTGACTGGTTGATTCTTATCACCATCCACAGGAACATCTTTTCATAAACAGCCTTGGAAAGAGCTCCAATTGCATAGTTCACCTGGAAAAAAAAGACAACATATCTATTACAAAGCATAGAAATGAATACAGATTTTTTTCATGCAAGATTTTTAGCCTCTGTAGATGTTGCCATATACTGAAGAAAACAGAATGTATTCCTTTATTGGTTATAGAACCTTTATGTATAATATTTAAGTTGACTTTGTTTGTACTTCTTACTTGAGCAACACTTTGTCCCTTGGTGACCCACTCATTCCCTACTTTGACTCTTGGGTGACAGAGACCCTTGATGAGGTCTGCGGAGTTCAGGCCCATCAGATATGCAACTTTGTCAGCATCTGAATAAGGAAAGTGAATTATGTAAGGCCATTGTCTATCTTTGTTGGTTCTGGACCAGCATGACAAACGGAGCTTCTCTCACCTTCAGTGCCATCAGCCTCTGCCTGCTCTTCACGCTGCTTGGTCTTGAACTTCATGTTGCCATGATGCATGATGGCACCAGTCAGCTTGTACACAGAGTTCTTTTCCTCTTGTGTAAAGCCCAACACATCAAAGGCACTCTGTGGAGGAGCACATGATAACTCCTCAAGATTTGTGCACGTAAAATAGTTTTGATCTAAATTCTAAATTTGGGACTCAAAAAATTCTAAATCCTTAAAAGCTACCTTAACATCTATGCTGTACTCGGTGAACAAACTGTCCAATAAGAAATGAACAACTTCATTGTGAGTAGTCTGACGTCAGAATGCAACTGTCCAGTCTGAGCATAAATTGTGTGATCAGCGCAACACACACAGAGAGCTAATGAAAGGTCAGAAACTGCCTACTACTTTGTACCTGTATGTGTGAAGTCCTAAATGAAAAAATGCAGCCCCCTCATTTATCAGTGGAGCCAGTGAGTTGACAGGGGGGGTCCAGCAAAACAACAGAAAAAAGTTGAATCTGGTTCAAAGGAATGTGCATTCCCTGTAGACCACTTTAAAATCTGAGCGCCTTATTTGTACCGTACTTTATTTTTACCTTGTGATCGTTTTGATAAAAGTTTCTAGAGTTGTAAAATCCTGTCTCTGAGTATTATAAACAGCTAAGAAGCTTTTGATAAGTCTTTGAACATATTCATCTGTTACTCCAACTGGACTTTCTGGATTGCATTTCACTGTCTCACCGGTACCTTAACCAACATATAACCCTGCATTGTTTGAACACTGGCTTGTTTTTGCAATGAAACCTGTGCAACTCATGACTCATGTCACTGACATCTGTTGCCATCAATTCCTCTGCATCATCAATGGAGGCCACTTGGGTTTCCCCCTGAGAGATGAAGGCATAGTCGTAGGGATTGTTTGTGATCAACAGCATCTCTGGAGGACAGAGAGAGAGTGTCAAAGTCAGACAGATGGAGACACAAGTGCAATAACAAGCCAATGACAGCCAGGGTTTTAATTTTTTTCACTTTTTCTTTTCATGGTGGCCAACTACCACTGAGGCACAAATGAGTCACAGCCGTGTACTAACCAAGCAGTTCAGGCTTCTTATTGGAGAGAATCTGGTAAAAGATGTGGTAATCTCTTTCAGCCTTGAGCTGGAAAGTCACACGAGACTTCTCCAGAAGGTCTGAAAAGTGAAAAATACAAGTAAGAAAAAACGTTATTTGTCTAGATCTATGTTGTAAAACATAAATAAAATACTATAAACAGTATTAGTGCATGTTAGATAAGTTTGATCTTACATGTTTCAATATCAGCAGAGGCCAACTTTCCCCTGGCATCAAAATGAATCCGGATGAATTTACCCTGAAAATGTATTGTAGTTTATAGTTTGTATTTTAAAGAAAAACCTTGATATCTGCTACTGCCGCTGTTTACATGGAAACTTACTAATAAATTTCACAGTTTAGTCACACAAAAATTAGAGACTCACAAATCTAGAGGAGTTGTCATTCCTGATGGTCTTGGCATTCCCAAAGGCCTCCAGAGCAGGGTTAGCCTGGATGATTTGATCCTCCAGGGTACCCTGTCAAAAGGGAACATTATACATGCTCAATCTGTAATAAATGTTTAAAGCTACACAGCAAGACTTTAGCAGCCTCTGCTGGCAGTTTTTGAAACTGAGCAAGGAATTATGCAAATGTATTTACCCAATTTAGTTAAAGTGGGTAAGAGTTGATAGATAGACGACAACTTCCACAACTCACACATTTGACAGAGTTTATTTATTACCTTGTCCTTGGCATTGGGGTCTTTCTTTACACCGCTAGCTGCAATACTAGCAAAATACTGGATGACTCGCTTTGTGTTGACAGTCTTTCCTGCACCAGATTCTCCACTGCAATTGACAAGTCAGTGATCAATATTTACAGTAGCATAATGTAGAATGATATTTTATATCAGAGCATTTAGTGTCATATATGATTTTCAAGAATGAGACATTACATACGTGATCAAAATGGACTGGTTTTCACGGTCTACAAGAACAAATTTGCAGAGAGTACAGTTTTGTGAGTATCAAGATTCAGCATAGTTACAGTACACGTAAGAAAAGTTATCTAAATTTAGTAGGTTGTACCTGACAGCATGTACTGATAGGCATTGTCAGAGATGGAGAAGATATGAGGAGGAGCTTCAGCCCTCTTCTTTCCTCTATAGGCAACAACCACCTCTTGGTTGTAGACTGGCAGCCACTTGTAGGGGTTGACAGTCACACAGAAGAGCCCAGAGTAGGTCTGTGAATCACAGAAAAAATATATCTGTGTTCACAACAACCATTTGTAATTTAAAACTTTATGTTTTTATATATTGATCATTTCAGCTTTTTGACACACTATTTTGTCTTTCGTGTACTTTTGACTTTTTAGTCCATTATTTTGTTTTTGTTAAAGATTTAGAACTAGTGCCAATATTTATTTAAGAATAGGAGCTAAATTAACCATGATCTCATCTTCTACAAGTGTAAACATACTGTTTTATCACATTCAGCAAACCCCGCTTTGAGAGGTGTACAGTAGAGTTTATTGACAAATCTTTTTCATATGATTGTAGTCTACTCACATAGATCATCCATGCTGCATAACGCTCTTTGAGGTTAAATAGCACAGCTGGTTCATGGAGGAAGGTCAACATGGCCATGTCCTCAATCTTGTCAAACTTTGGAGGATTCTGTTGCAGAACCTGGGACTCTTTGACCACCACAGTCTGAGGAAAATAATACAGTTTTCCTGATTAATACGTAATAGTCACATTATCAAGGGTTCAAATCTGACCCGAGGCCCTTTGCTTCATGTCATCCCCCCTCTCTCTCCCTCATTTCCTGGCTCTGTTCAGTTGTTATAATAAAGGGAAAAAAAAAACAAAAAATATCTTATAAGTAAGTAAGCCAAACATTAAAAAAAAAAATTATACAGCTTGTATAACATTACAAATCATGCCACACATGATGGCAGCAGTGCCTCATTTGACCATACTTTACTCGAGGCACTTTAATGGCAGTGATACACACAGGGTCCCTATAGAATTTATATTTGCACTCATTCAAGGATAGATGCTTTGAATCACACATTGAGTTACTCTCACATTATCACTTGCTCCCAGACAAGGACACTCACATAGACACTCTCGTCTAATGTGTTTCCCTTGCTGCTGTTACTGATCCTGGTGATCGGAGTGACCCAGTTAGGATGGATTCAGTTTTTGTTCCGGGACAGATTGGTTTTAAGTGAACTGAAGAATTAAGTGAAGGAGTCTCTGGATTTGACAGTGCTTAACTTTTGGCATTCTAGGTAGATCTTAGTTTCTGAGGTGAAACACTTTGGATACCTGCTGGTTGTTGTAAAGTGCTATATTCATAAATGTTGATTGATTTATTAAGGCAAAACATTTATTTTATGGCAAGTATTTCCCATTTCAATATGAATGAATTCTCTTACAACTCTGTTTATGGCTGGCCACATCCTCTGTCCTTTGACCCTACCATCAGACAAGGAAAAACTCCCCAAAAAAACTTTAACAAGGAAAAGCAGAAAGAAACCTTTAGGGAGAGCAACCGAGGAGGGATTCCTCTCCCCGGACGGACAGCCATGCAATAGAGTGGTATTCACAGAACAGACCAGCATAATATAAGTAAAGTATAAACAATCCATATGACACAATGATACATAGAATGGAAAGTGAGAGGAGAGAGAAAGGGTTGAGAGAGAGACCAAAATACTCTGCAACCCAACCTATAATAATAATAATAATATTAATAATAGTAATAATAGAAAGTAGTATCAGTAACGGTAATAGAATGATGATGATAAAATAGTAATAATAATAATGTATAATTGCAACTATGATAAGTTAACCGCATGTGTTAATGATATAAACTAAATGTCTGAATGGTAAAATGACACCAACCTTCCCATTCTGTGTCTCTACCGTGACCTTGTCTCCATCTCGGCTGCTGACAGTTGCCTTCACAAACTCTTCGACTGGATCTGGGACAAAACATTCCTTCTTTATGTCGAAGAGACGTGTGGAGGCCTCCATACGCTCCTTGTCCGACTTCCTCAGGTACGGAGCAGCCGGCCCAAACACAGACATTTCTGCATCCCCCATGGCTGCACTAATGCACACACAGTTAGTAGAGGTGATTAAGGTTTCACTCTGAAACTGTCTGTTTCTTATTCTTTACCATGTTATCTTTTACTTTTCTTTTTAACTGTGATTTCAAGGAAAATCAAAACTTTTGTCTTTTATATCAATCTTTAACTCTATAATATGAATTGCTTAGAAAAGGAGAATTTACCGGTGGATTCAGCTCCGATGACAGGTGAGCTCAGACCTCAGAGTATGCCAGTGACCTAAAGGGAACAGAGAAAACTATAAGTAAGATATTGTGAGGATATTGTAAAATGTCTGAATTTTATACTTACTTTACATTAGTATTAGAAAAAGTAACTATGCTTTACATTAAAAAACTGTACATTCCTAACACATATTTAAATTGATTTACCTTTAGTTTAGACTTCAGAAAATAAAAATAAATAAATAAAATACAGTACAAAAACAGCAGTAATTCAAAATACAACCAGTTGTGCAGACTTACAGAGGCCAGGTGAAGAGGAACAGCTGCTAGACCTGCAGGGAAGGCAGGGATCAAATATATAACCCCTGTTAACCCTGCCTTACAAGGCCAAGGTTACCACCCTGACCCACTCACGCACACACACATATCTCAACAGGTATACTACTTCACACATACCCCTTTACCCTCACACACACACACATTATGGTTATCGCCATTACTGTCATCACTTATGATAAGGCTCTCATGATATCTGGCTGCTTTAACTGCTCACATCCGAATAATGGGATTTTTTTAGGAATGGTGCCAGGAACTTTCTCTTACATAACTCGCCTGTCACTTACCAAAGCACAGCCTTTTATCTCTAATTCTACCACAGTTGTTTTCTGTCATCTCAGTGAGGACTGGTGGTGGACACAAACCAGATTCTATTTTTTGTCTCTAAGGGGGAGCAAAAAAGGGTGCAAGTGTAACAACAAAGGTATGAATTGCTACCTATAGGTCAAAAATGTATAAGTAAAATTACCAAAATTTCCTATTTCTTTTATATCAAATTCTTGTGTATTTTTTTATTTATCTAATAATCTGTTTTGGGACACTAATAGCCAAAGTATGTGCAACTGTGACCAGTGGGTTCTGGGAAATCTATTTTTGCTGTACAGAAACAAATCTGAAACAGCAAAAAATCTTAAATAGGTTTCCGTAAATAGGAACAGTAGGAGAAACTGCTTCTATTTACTAAGTCTGTCTTGAAAACAGGATGGTTCATCTTAAGGGGTTTAAATCAACAATAGATTTTAAAAAACTTTGACTCTTTTAACAAATTAAAATAACTATTAATTAATAAACTTAAAGGGTTGTGTAGAATCCCTTTTTTAGTATTTCAACTTTTGGGAGATTTAGTTTTTTACTATTTGCAAATGTTGTGGATAGTACCTGGTAGCCGGTTCTTTTTTGGTACCAGCTGGTTGAGGTTGTGAGACAGCTGAGCAGATACTAGAAGGTGGATTTAAAACACTGCAGACCATGGATCGGTCAGAGAGAAAGGTCACCAGCACGACACGGGACATCCTGCACAAACCGCCATTTTTAAATAAGCTACAGTCTATAGTGACTGCAATTTTTTTAAATGACAGCCTGTAAAACTAAGCTGTACATTATATAGTAGATTCGACAAGTGCCAACATCGTTGTCAATACAAGGATCCAGCGAGTGTCGTGTTAATGATGTTGCTTCAATTTCATGTGGCTCAGCTGGACAAATCCTAATTTGATATGTTGTAGCTTTAATGATGAAGTGTTGGCCCATCTCTTGCAAATAGCATAGTTGACACAACAGTTATTTTTCCCTCTTTTAGTAATTTTGATCCGCCTGACTTAAAGGAGGTGAATGGTATTATATTCGATTTTTTAAAAATCTCCTCACCTGGTCATGATAAAATTGGCACCTCCTTAATTAAAGAAGTCATGACTTATTAAGTCATTATTATTACGCCTTTAACATTTATTTATGCAGTATTCTTGAAAACTGGCATCATACCTTCTGACCTGAAAATGGCTAAAGTTATTTCACTCTTTAAAACAGGTGATCCTAAATCCTTGTGTTTCAAAGATTAAAAAAAAAGTTGTTCATAAAAGAATTCTGTAACACCTAGACACACACAATATTTACTATGATCATCAGTATGGTTTCCATAAAAACATCCAATTTATATGGCACTTTTAGAAACTTACTGATAGAATATATACAGCTTTGGATAATAATGAGTTTGCAATATGTATATTTTTTAGATTGTTCCAAGACATTCAACATGGTTTACCATGCTATTTTACCTTTTTTTATAGCGACCGCAGTTTAAAAAAACTGGCAGCCAGCTAAACTAAGCCGTACACCATGCCGTACAATCAACTAGGTGCAGACATTGCAGTGGTTTGCAAAAGCTCAATGCATCCCATTGGTTATGGCAGCCGCAACTCTGCATGGGCTGTTTGATTGGCTGTTGGTTCAAAGAAGATTTGTTATCATAGAAAAATGAAGAGTTATTTTGTAGCATACTCTTTAAAAGCAGCATTTTTAATCTTTACACTTTGGCAGGGCATCAAGCCATTCAAGTCAAAAGCCTAAACATCCATCTTTCTTTCTACTTTTGACAATCTACATCATAAAGTTGTATATGCATAGTCTTTAATAGAAGCTGTGGATTCACTGTTTTTGTCCAAATAATTTACACTAAATGAAAGAAAGAGGTCCTGCTCAGTATGGACACTTCTGTGCTCCCAGGAAATAACAAATTAAATTCTAAAGAACAGTGGCAGGAAGAAGGATTACAATTATTGCTGCTTCTTTTTAACTGAACATTGTTGCATGTATTATACATTAAACCAACTTGTGTTAGTTAAAATAAAAGTAAAGTCCCAGTCCACTCCTAGACTGTGAGTTCTCTATCTATAGAAAGTTGTTGAAAGTTTGTCATTGTTCTCTCATCATTTTGGTATTAAGCATGTGTGCAGTTGAATAATCCTCTGAGTGGGATGGATATTAATAAACCTTTTGTTTGATCCAATTGCCTGACCCCACTGCCTTCCGCTGCATGACAAACCACACAAAGTGTGTTTGAGCCTGTTTACTGTCTACACTATCAGTGGCATTTTCAGCCTGATAGCAGCAGGGGAGATAAGAGCTCACTTTAACTAGAACTGAATTGAACCATGCTCAGAAGTTGCAGTCATGGAGACAAAATAAGGACCATGGCTAGACAAAGAGCTTGAACTAAAGTGTTATTTCTGTTTATTGTCTCAGTCATGAATTAGCCAGTCTATTTCAGACATTAAATGTTTTATAATGTTATGATACTGATATTTGTAAATGTTAATATTGTTAAAAATATTACAGCTTTTAGTTAAAGCGGTGTCCCCCGGGAACCATTGGTTTGCTATGCCAATCCAAGGATAAATTTATTTTATTTTGCAAGGGGTATAACTGTGATGTATATAAGTGACCTAATACTTTTCAGCACAGATTTTGTAAGTGCAGTAAGTAGCCTAACTAAGTAATTAAAACTGAATCATGTCAATAAAACATAAAACATTTAGACATATTTTTGTCTTTTGGTAGGAATGAACAAAATGCATCATGTACAGCATGTCCATCCTTTTGGCTCTCTACATTGGAACATTTTCAGCAGCAAGACAGGGAAGAACAGATCACGCAGTCAGCTGTTTTTATTTTCAGTCAGTGCAGGATTAGAGGTGTGATCCTACAGCTGACAGCCACTCTGGATTCCTGCGCGCCACACAGACACCAGGCCCTTTAATGGATCTGCACTGGGAGGAGCAGCACAGGGAGGGGTGAGTACTGTATGTGGTACTACCTTCTCCTTTAATTAACTGATATCACAAATACATTTAAAAATGAAACAATAGTTGAAGGGTACTGAGAAAGATGCAATTTACACAGTGGACCTAAAATATTAGCACTTTTATTTGAATGGTTAATCAAGTGCTGTGATTATTTTAGGGTCTACAAGAGTTGTTTGTGAGACAGCAGGGAGAGGGAGCTAGAGTGAATGGACTGTTTCAAATTTATCAAACAGATGAAAATTAAACAAGTTTTGACCGTTACAATGATTAGGATGCCAGCTGGGCCAACTAGGCAAAAGACTATAAAATTGGTTATTGTTACTGTTATCTTCTAATGTTGTTAGAAGAAATCAACTATATGTTTCTTTAAAGTGTTTTTTTTTTTATGCCAACCTGTTTTTGTTCCCTATTAAAAACTATTAAAAATACATAAATCGCCCTCATTGAAAAGGATATGTATATGGAAATCTTGTTCTTTTCAAGTGTTTAACTACTGGTTACAAGATGTATTCTACTTAAATGAAAAATCTATTATGTGGAGTAAGTTATGTAAGTTTCATACTCAACCTCAATTGGCTTCCAAAATAAACAATGATAAAACTATTTGTGATGTCACAAAATCCTGCAGATGTTCATAGTGAAACTGATCCGACTGAGCCATCTCTCCTTTGTGTTGGACTATGTTGTAATGTCCCAGTTGATCCACATGGTGGCAGTATGCTTTCAAATAGGATTCACGAGGAAGAAACTTACATGCCTTTCATTTCCTGTTTAGACTGAATGCGCTGTGATCTGAAGTCACTGAGTGGATTTATAGATGTATTACTTCCAATGTGCCTGAGCATAATTCTGACATAATCAGAGCGACAGTACTCAAGCCTTTGTTCATTGAACACTCATTGCATCTTGGCTTGAAATATACTCAGCATCTTTCTTTCTACTTGGGTTTTCTATCACATTTTGAAAGGTTGTAATATGTGTGTATCAATCACAGCAGGTATAGATCTGGTATTTATCCGTGTGTCATGTCTAACTTGGTGATTTTGTGTTTTATATGGAACTTCTTTCTACTTCCTATAGATGTCAGCAACAGAAAAGTAACTGCAGTAGGCGGTGCGACAGTTTAGTTGCTGGACTGTATTGCTCTTGGAGGTGCTGTTGCACTAAAGTTTCATCAGTATTAGACCCACCTTATTTCATCATTGTGTTTAGTCCTCATATCAAAACCCACTGGATGACATGTACTGCATTGTGACAGCAAACTAAATAGTTATTTGTATAGTGAATTATGGAACTCTACACTAAGTTACATTAATGTTGTTGTTGAAGGTACAGTAATGTTGTGTAGGTTTCCCTACACAACATTACTGTACCTTCCACAGGGAGGTCAGATTCAAAAGAGAAAGGTCCGTGTATGTTCTGCTCCGTGATGAGGTAAGAGTCCTCTGCTCACCATGCCAACCTGTAGCCTTGGGCTACATCTGCATTACTATGCTGTCACTTTTAAACCATGTTTTGAGACAAAAAACATCTCCGTCCATACAAGATTTTTAGCTCAATGAGCAGAACTAATCTCAATCCATGTTAACAGTCTGCCAATGCATATCACATAACCATTTGCCTACACAAGGCGTGTAGGTGTAAACAGGAAGCAAATTTTCTGATGATACTCTGCAGTTGAAAATCATGGATGTAGAAGTTGGAAATACAGAAAAAAAAAAGCAAGACCAGGGATTTATTTGCTTGGACCAACAACAAGGTGGAACTTTTACTGAAAGCTATGTAAGCTTACAAAACCAAGTACAACTGACTGATGTTTGTTCTCGTCCAGACTACAAAGCAAGTTTTCAAATTTACGCGGTGGTAGCAGTGTTTCCAAATGTCTCCTTTCTTAGGGGCTCGGAAACACAGCAGTAGTGTGAAAGTGATGTGTAACAGTAGCGAAAGTTAGGTTGGTTTTAAAACCAATATGTATTAGTGTAGATGTAGCCTTACAAGCTTTGTGTTGTACCAAATCTAAATTGTGGGAGACTGGGAGTCACCCACCTCGTAAAAGTATTTGTGGTGACTGACAGCAGGTGCTGGATTGAAATACAAGTTTTGAATGTTTTTAGACCTTTGCCAGACTTACATGTTACTTGTCTTGTCTCACTTGAGGTTCTGAAGCATGTGAGTGATCTATCAGACCCACTTCAGTTTGAGCAGTTGGCCATGACTTGTAGAGGTTGCAACACTTATACTCTCAATGATTCTACATTTTAAACATTTCCCTGACACTGTATAACAAAATCTGAAGCTGATTACCTTCACATTAGTGAGATCTATTGCAGGGCTACTGTATTAGGTTACATTGCCTTACAGAAGTGTTTCTATTCGTCTGTGGGAACAATGTTATTTATAGTTTTTGTATGTGAAGTTTGACCGCAGACAGAGTGAGTCAGTGGGGACAAATATACAGACAGACATCTTAAACATCTGATGATCACTTATAGCAGTACAAGAACATTCATTAGAAGTCCATTGTAAGTAAGAAGTGTGGTTTCCTGTAATATGATCACCATTCCTAAAAAAAAAAATGGCCATAAGATCCGGAAGTACTCCAACTTGTTAAACTAACTGATTGTTAATTATGGATTGGTGCAATAAATAAGCTCTTTTGTGTCCTCCAACAAACAAAAAACAATGTCCTCTCTGCATTTAGATGACTTTGAGGTGATGTAACAAATGGCTAGTTGATCAAATGCTGTCTGTAACTTAAGACTGTTCAACCGTTCTGCGCACAGTTGAAAAGAGAGTAGGGAGACATTTAACACTTCAAAACCAGGTCAAACTTTATTTCTGGAGCAACGGCAGGTTCAAAACAGAAACTGACAGATGGACAGGTCAGACATTTTTAGTAACAACGTACAGCAAGGGACATTAGTTTAAAAAAAATAAAGGAAAGGAATAGTGCACCAAAAGAGAGGAACCTGCCTCATGTTGAATTACACTCATGTTGATCTATGTCTTAGTTAGCCTTGTCTTACCAGACTATTGTACATTTTATTTGTACAGAGTATGGCCACTCTAATTGACAAGTGAGCTGGAAAATCAAACTCTTCCCGAACCCCGTGGGGAAGAGGCTCACAACATCATGGCCACCAACAAAACTCATCGTGAACCCTTTTCTCATTTTTCTGAGCCCACTAGAGGGGCTCTCTCTTCAAAGGGTTGAAGGAAGATAGTGAATTCCTTTAACAATTTAGCTCAGAAAATAAAGACACTGGTTCACGAAGCTTCATTTGGCCATCACTAGAGAAAAGCCAAGAATATACCGTGTTCTAGCTCTTTGTAATGTATACTACTTTAGTATGTCTGTTTGTGGGTTAGACTGCTATCGTATTTAATCATACACACAAAGGCCAGGCTGCGGTACAAGCACGTCTTTCCTTGCACTTTGACATCTCACACAGGAACAGTAAGCACACACAGAATACCAGTAGCAACATGGACAGTGCAACATAGTCGAACACAGAGTGCTCGATCTTAAATACCACATCCCTCTTTTCCAAGACTGGGAAAGGGTCCACAAAACAAGCTACCTAAACTTTAGCCATTAACTCAGGTGTAGCAACATTAAACATGCCTCCTTTCAACATGCATGTTTCAATAACTAATAAAGCATGTTTTCAATGAAACAATGGCTTTCAATAAATCACTCCAAACCACTTTTCTGTTCTGCATTCTGTTGTATTAAGCATATACAGTAAACATTGTGAACATACTGTACATAAAACATTTCAAGTTAGCACTCCATTACCCCCTTCCTTTCAACTGTAAGTGTGTATACATTATTATTTTTTTGTCTTGTCAAACACAGATGATGTACTGTAGGGAAAAGAAAATTGAGAGGAAGTACGTAGGAGAGGAATTCAGAGTTTATCATGAGAATGGGGTTCCGAAAGAAAATAGAATACAATAACACCACAGCAACACGTGTAAATCACAAAAGATAATGCAACAACAAAACAAACTGGATACATTTGGCAAATTCCTATTTTGATTGCAGAAATTAAGGATGGATCACAGATTTTGCTTGTTCTCATCTTGCCAGTGGATTTGAAACTATTGTTTGAAAGAAATTTAACCTGTAAGCAGGGGTGGATTACCCAAAGTGTTCATTGCCCCTCCCAGGGCCACTGAGCAGGGTATCCAGCCACGCCTGTCACACACAGTGAACTGGTGTGAATACGTGATTCCATACACAAAAAAAACTTTGATTATGTCTTAGAGCCAAAATAAACAGCAGCTGCAATTCTTCACTATATTTAAGGAAAAGTTAGACAATGTTAGAAAAGACACACTGCTAGCAGCTGGTTAGCTTAGTTTAGCACAAAACCAGAGGAAACATCAGGCCTGGCTCTGAACAGAGGACAGTTATCTGCCTAGCACCTTTGGAAAATTAACATGTTTATATCTTGTATATATTGTTTTTAATCTGAACAAAAACCAAGTGTTAAAATTACAAGTTACATTTTCTATATGGGGGCTATGTGCCGGAGCGACTTTGGTAGACTTGCCCTTTAATGAAAGTGGGTGGGAGAGGGCTGAGAGAGAGGACAGTAAATGTAGACCGGGTCCCTGATTGACAGAGACAGACTGCTGCAACAGCTGAGTCCTCAGCCCAGATACAGTACAAAGGTTATTGCTATTATACACTTGAACACACACATCATTTGACTCATTGCATCTAATTTTACATCATTGATAAATCATTTTCTGTAACTAATAACTTTTCTGCAACACTGCTTCTGTTAGCGCTGCTCTGCTTACTCTCAGCCTCTGACTCTGCTGGCAATCAGGACTACTACATTGGTCAGAAACCTTGTGAGATCCACATTAGCACCAAGGAACCCATGCCATTGGTTCAACCTCTATGTACCCTTTAGTCATCTCAGTAGGAGCAAGGTGACACCTTCAAGGCCCAAGAGGCCTATGAAAGGCGAGAACATACTCTGTGTGTTGGAGAGGGTGGGTTTGAGTGACAGAGAAGAGCAGAGAAGCCACAGTTAGTTCCAACAGGAGAGTTATTCTCAACCCACAACCATTGGGTGTCTCTCAAGGTAGTGCAGAGGTGGCCATAGCTGAGTGAAACACGGTGGAGGCAATTTCATTTCTGCAGAAGGGATCCAGAGGTGTCCTGTGACAATCACTCCGCAACAAACACGGGAAAACAGGAAGGAGACACATGGGAAAGACTGCTGTACAAGGTCAGGGAAGACTGAAGCTCAACTCACCTTTCTACAGCTGTAAGAAAAACCAGCAGAGCAACAGTCATGTCTGGTTGCGTTGTTTAGCTATAGCTAAACTACTGTGCACTGAAGCTACTAGCAGATACATTATACTGTGCTGAGTTAGGAGAAGGAGTGCCCACTGGATTGAAGAATTTCATGGTTGGATTTCACAGTGTGAACATTTGCAGTCTGTGGAAGGCTAGGGGCCAGCTGTCATCCCATTCATGTTGCACAGGAGACTCTATGCATGGATGCCGAACACTAGCAGCTAACACCAGTGGACTTCAACTATTTTTACTACACAGCCAGCATCTTTGGATTTCGGGATCTGGATTAGTCTTCCATTAATGCACAGATGGACCCACTCTGAAACTTAAAAATAAATATTTATAGTTTGTACAGATTGATTGATTCCATCCAGACTTTAGACTACTTAAGATGCTAAATTGTTCAGATATACAACAGAGGTAATCCACAGCATCTATAAGTGTGTTAAGTGCTTTCTAGACCAAATAACACCTGATCACATGAAACATTGCATGCTCATTGGTCCGAGGTGGATATTCTACACAAACACGTTGTGGCATTCAGAGCCAACAGCAGTCTATTTTATAGAGAAATATTAAGTCTGGTCAGAGATTTGGTTCCGGGTCCAGATGTTCCTCAACACAGTGCTGGTGGTCCTGACGGACCTGGCGGCCCGGTTCCTGGGTAACACTGTGTTCCGGCAGCACTTCCACCTGTTGCTTTCAGTAATGGTGATGTTCGGCCCTGCACTGAGCCTCTGGGTCTCCCAGCACAGCATCTTTGCCAAGAGAAGCCACTTCCTATACAGGTGAGGCTGCTTCCTGTTTACTTTCTACTCAGTTGTGTTCTTACATCAGACATTGTGTTGCCACTGAGTTACTGGCAATGCAGCAGGCCTGCACACTGTTAAAAATAAATACTTCTGGCACTCTGAAGTGGATATCACCGTTTTGATATCTTCCTTCCAAATCCTATTCAGGCTTCTTTTACCTGGAAATGCTACTTTTTTGACATACTATCAGAATCAAAAATACTTTATTGATCCCCGAAGGGAAATTCTGTGTTACAGTTGCAAGAAGCATATAAATATCAGAGTAGAAATAGAAATAAAAGAAATATAAGGAGTGTGGATATGTACGGTATTTACATAGTTAAAGGAATTTTATGATACGGTATTTACATAATTAGGAATTGTAAAGGTCAACAGTAATAATAAATAAATAGCAGCAGAGTATTGCACATTATAATTTAAGCCGGCGTTCTTGCACAAAACAGATAATATTGTATAATTCTATGACTGTTTTCAGTATACTATACTGTGACTTTTTTTCAACATAATTCACCGACTTTTATTATCCCTTTTTTCGGCTTATGATACTGTGACTTTTTTTATCACTTTTTTGACATACTATACTATAATATGACTTTTTATCACATATTGCCTTACAATACTATGACCAATTTACCCCTTTCTTTTTTTCTTTTTTTTTTACATACTACTTCTTCTTCGTCACTTTTTTCGACATGCTATAGTATGACTTTTTAATCACTTTTTTCGACTTATTACATAGGCTATTATGATTTCTGTTGTATGACTTTTTCACTTTTTTTACTGACTTATTTTATCACTTTTTTCAACTTTAGGTTACTATGACTTCTATAGTTTTTTTAATCACTTTTTTTTACATACTATACTGTGACTTTCTCTTTTTTTCTAATACTATACGATGACTTTTTTCAACATGCTTTCCTATGACTTTCTTATCACTTTTTTTTTTACTTACAGTATCACTTTTTTCTACATACTATACTATGACTTTTTATAATTTTTTTCAGCATACTATACTATGAATGTTTTATCAGTTTTTAAATGCTTTACTATGACTTTTTATACATTTTTTTTGACATTCTATACTATGACTTTTTATCACTTTTTGAACATACTATACTATGATTTCTGGTAACTTTGTTTACGTAATACATTGACTTTTCTATCACTTTTTTGACATACTTGCATATACTATAACTTTTTATCCCTTATTGCCTTACAATAATACCACTTTTTTCGACATACTCTATGACTTTTTTTTATAATTTTTTAACATACTATGACTTTTGAACCCTTTTTTAGACAGTACTATACTATGACTATTTTCAACATGCTACACGACAACTTTTTTGACCTACATTATTATGATTTTTTACAAAAACATAAGCTTTGTGTTAGTTCAGATAGCTTAGTGATCCGTTTATAATTGGAAGACAGATTATTTGAGTGTTCAAATCTGGTTTCAGGAGTTTTTGAATATACTAAGTAAAAAAGACACATTTGCCTTGTCTTGGTGTAAGCCAGATAGCTTATAGTGATAAGACATTGATTGCAAGACAAAAGGTTCAGAGTTCAGATCCTCTTGTGTGCAACCAGTTCAAGAACTATTTTTCAGAAATGAAGAATACCGGTAGAGAAATGTTTTGCTCTTGTAACTCTCCATCACAACCTGTTGTTTTGGAGAGATAAATGCACTTATTGAGACACTATATTACCACTCTTTGTTTTTATGTGACTATGTGACTTGTGACATACTATACTATATAAAATAAGACCAACCTATTATGTGATAAACCTATATGTTTTAGGAAGTTTTTGAGGTCCACAACATTGGCAAAAGAAAAATATGCTCAAAAAAAATTTTTGGTTCGTTTATTTAGTGTAGTTGGCTTAGGGGAATAATGTACCTTGGAAGACTCAGGGTTAAATTTTTTAAAAATCCTTAGGGTGAAATTAAATGCAAGACCTTTTTTTACGGGAATGAAAATAAATAGTTTGTAATACAGTTTTTTTTCTGTAAATCTACCCCAATCTGTTGTTTTTGAGAACAAAATGCATTTTTTTTTGACATTTATACTATGAGAGTTAAAATCTTCTTTCGGGAATTTTTGGGGGCCCAAATTACCTAGTGAAAGAGACAATTTTTAAAAATTTTATCATAATTCTCTCAGTCAGAAGCTCCAAGGTAAGAAGGTTTGGAAAGCGGGGGGTTTGAGTGTTCAGACTTTTTTCACGGTTTGAGGCTAACCCTATAGAAAGAGAAACTTTTCCAAATATTTAAACTTTTGTGTGAGGTAAATGCGGGAAAATGACAGAAAAATAATATCTTTTTGACTTTATATTAGAATTCTTCTCTTTTTCTTGACAGCTATGATTAATTTTTTTTCATTTTTGACATCCCATATCTACTCTAACTTTCTAAGTGTCATCCGATTGTTTAATTCATGATGAAACCCCCCGTCCCCCAACATTGGACTATTTCCCTTTCCTACGCATTTTTGCGTGGTTTGTAACAGCGCTCAGCAGGCGTAACTGGGGGCTACGGGGCGGTTAAAAAAGAAACGAAATCAGAAGTGGGGTTTTGAAAAGGGAAGAAAACGGGGAAAAAGTGACGTTTTTAGCAAAACTTCCAAAGGGAAAAACATTTTCAAGACGTGCTACTGACAACACTAACATTAACGTTAGTAAAGACAGCAGAAGCCGGTGCTTGCGCTAGCAAAGCTACACTGAGAAGAGGAGCTACCACTGCAGCAACTAGACCCGTGAGTAGCGGGCACCCTAATCAATGTGTTATGACTGAAGATGATCCAGCACTCTGGCCAAAACAGCTGTCAGACAGAGAGCGCTGCTCATAGGGCAGGGGACCACAACAGTCAGGGACAGAGTTTTTCCAAGAAATCAAGAGGGGCGCAGATTTACAAGCAGTAACTATTACATGCAAATGAAGAATGGAGAAAAGATAAGCAGATTTTGGCTCCTATACAATGAAAAAAAGAAGGACTGAAAAGGGTGAGAACAAGGGTTGTGGAGGGCCCAATGTCTGTGTTTGCCTTAGGCCTCAAAATGACTAAATCCGCCCCTGACTATACTACAACTTTTTTGACATAGTATACTATAACCTTTTATCACTTTTTTTGACATAGTATGCTATAACCTTTTATCACTTTTTTGACATGCTATACTATGACTTAATTATTACTTTTATCAACGTATTATACTATGAGACATATGCCAAAATCACTATTAGGTACTAATTTTGTGTCATTGGTCAGTTGGCTTAGTGAGATAAGTATATGATTGGGAAACACATGGTTGACTGTTCAAATCTTCTAGGGTGCAGATGCAAGACTTCCTTTACAGGAATAGATGTAGATAAATTGTTTGTACCTGTCACATTCTATCCCAATCTGTTGTTTTTGACATATTATACTATGAGAGTTCAAATCTTGTTTCAGGAAGTTTTGAGGGCCAATATACTAAGTGAAAGAGACAATTTTGCCAAATTTCTGAGCCAATTTATGAGTGTTCAGAACTCTGTTTTTCACTAAGCTTGGAGGTCTAAGAGAAAAGACAAATATACTGAAACATAACTATTGTGTGAGGTCAGATAGCTGAGATTAATTAGAGGGAATAAATGCACTTTTTGACATTCTATACTACAACTCTTTCCCCACGTTTTTCGACATGCAATGATATGACTTTTCATCACTTTTTGACATGTTATACTGTACTATGATTTATTTTGACAATGACTATTTTCCATTTTTTGACTTACTATAGAATAACCTCTTATCCCTGTTTTTTAACATACCATACTATAACTTCTTTCACGAAAACTCAAACTTTATGTCAGGTAAGATTGTTTGGGGTCATAAGTTTATGATTGTAAGACTATAACTTTTTTTCACTTTTTTCGACATGCTATACTAAGACTTTTTATCAACATACTAAACTTTGAAAGTGAAAGCAAGAGGGGGCATGACGTGCAGCAAAGGTGCGAAAATGACTGAGCTTCTATGACATACACTATGACATACTATACAATGACTATTTTCACTTTTTTCGACACACTATACTATGACTTTTTAATCACTTTTTTCGACATACTGTACTATGACTTTTTTACGAAAACTTAAACTTTGTTAGGTCAGATAGCTTAAGTTGATAAGTTTATGATTGGAAGACTATAACCTTTTTCGACATGCTATACTATGACTTTTTTGACTTTTTATTGTCATACTATATTATTACTTTTTCATGATTCTTTGTTGACCTACTACACTTTAAAAGAGAGAGGGGGAATGACGTGCAGCAAAGGTGTAGAAAGAACTCAGCCTCTAGACTATAGTAGGACTTATTTCGACATGCTATACTATGACTATTTTCACGTTTTGACATACTATACAATAACTTACCATTTTTTTACATGCTATACTATGACTTTTCATCACTTTTTTGACATGCTATGATTTATTTTGACATGCTATATAATAACAATTTTCCATTTTTTGACTTACTATAGAAAAACCTCTTATCACTTTTTTCAACATACTATACTATAACTTCTTTCACAAAAACTTAATCTTTATGTCAGGTCAGATTGTTTAGGGTGATAAGTTTATGATTGGAAGACTATAACTTTTTATCGACATACTATACTAAGACTTTTTAATCACTTTTTTCGACATACTATACTATAACTATTTTTCCTTTTTTCAACACACTATACAATGACGTTTTAATCACTTTTTTCGACACACTATACTATGACTTTTTTACGAAAACTTAAACTTTGTGTTAGGTCAGATAGCTTAAGTTGATAAGTTTATGATTGGAAGACTATAACCTTTTTATCACTTTTTATCGACATACTATACTATGACTTTTTAATCACTTTTTTCGACATACTATACTATGACTTTTTTGACTTATATATATATATATTTTTTTTTAGATTATTTTGTAGGCTTTTTAGGCCCTTATATTTTTACAAGACAGATGAAAACATGAAAGGAAGGGAATCCCATGCAGTAAAGGGCCCCAGGTCAGAGTGGAACCCGGTCCCGCTGTGTCGAGGAGCAAACCTCCACATACAGGCGCCCGTTCTACCAACTGATCTATCCGGGCGCCCAGAATATGGATTTTATTACTTTTTTCAACATGCTATACTATGACACACATACTCATACTACAAACAATATAGTATACATAGTCTACACAATGTACTCATCTGCATAGTACACTGTTATGGCACTGTAAACACAGCATGCATGTATTGTGTTGGTGAACTTCTTAGCAGTTGCCTATTTACACATCAGAGACAGTATGCGTTTTGAACGTTAAAGCATGTAAACATGTTATAGTAAAAAAAAAAGTTCAAGTAGGAACTAGGAAACAAGGTTGTACAACATGAGACTGACCAAATGAAGACCTGGTAGCAAAACAAGTACATTCATGTATTATTACGTTGATTCCTGGCCTTGTACTGTCATGCTGCTATGTTGAGTATTTTTACGCCTCAGTATTTATTTGTACAAATAAATCGCACATCATTAAACACCTGAGACTATGGTGGAAGACAGCTGGTCTCCATCCAAAGACCACTATTCTGCTTCCTTCTCCAGCATCATTCCAAAGGCTTTTGTGTTGTCTATACTTAAGAATTGAAACATTTCAAGAATTATGTTTCCATTTCCATTTTGCTCAAAGGGCTTTACAATCTGCACAGCATAAGGACACCCTTTGTCTTTTGACGCTCAATTTGGATAAGAAAAGCAGCAATGAATGTCATATGTGCAGAATAGACCAACATAGTAAAATCACAGTTTGGACAATCAATCAGGACGACAAAATCTGTTAGATCTCCTGATCTAAACATGAAATCTGGCCCGGTAGCACAGTGTGAAATACATGGAAGGCTGACTAGAAGCCACCAAAAGCGAAGATAACAGTTGATGTGGAAGTGAGTCCAGATGTTTACTGTGCTACACTTCATTAACACGCCAACATCTAATTGATCTAATTTCCTCTCATCCCTTACTGCATCCTCCAATCCCTCACTTAACTAAAACTGTTCACATCTCTCCTTCTTTCAGGATTTTCTTGCGCTCGGGTTGGGGCTGGACCTGCATCTTTGTTGGCTCCTTCGTCTTCCTCCTCTCCTTCTCCATCCGTCGCTCCCTCTCTCTCTCCGTCCGTCACCTCTCCCGGCTCGGGGTGGCTGGTGGATTGTGGCTTGGTTTCTGTAAACTCTTGGACCTTCTGGAGAACACCACCGGAAGCTGCTATGAACCTTTACTCAGCAGCCCAGAGGTCACCAATGGGCAGCCTATGCTAGTGTTGCGAGAAGGGGAGAGTAAATCTGAGTGCCTCAAAGCTGGGATGCTGTGGAGGGGGTATGAAGTTTCAGAAGATGTCTTCCTCCTCTGTCTCTGCTGCCTGCTGTTGGCTGAGGAAACAGCCGTGTTTGGCCCTTATCTGAGTCTGGGTGGGATCTCAGGTGCCCCTCTGAGGATCCTCTTCCTCTTCTGTGTTCTCCTGCTCTGGCTCTGGCTCTTTCTGCTGCTCTGTCTCTTAGCTTACTTCCCTCAGTTCCCCACTCAGCTGCTAGGGGGCGCTCTGGGCTGTCTGAGCTGGAGGGGACTGTACCAGGGCTGGTATCGCATGGGGCCCAGCTGGTACTGCCCCGGGAGACCTGGACTAGGACTGCTCAACACCAAGACCAGCAGTGCTGAAGAAGAGGACGCACACCTGAGTCATGATCACTGCAACTAACTGAAAAACCGACAGATTTTAACACTGATGCAAAGATTAATTTAATCCTAAACTCTAGGTGGTTGTTTGGAGAAGACTAAGATGACATGTCTATTGTGTCTTTTTTGTTTTTTTGAACAGCAAACCAAGAAATCTTGTTGGATATTGTTGGAAAAACACATGTACGAAGTGGACTTTAAAATATTTATCTGTACATCTCTATACGGTCACACATGCTTGCATCATTGTATGCCAATGCATCAAACACATGCTGTATTTATCCAAAGGCTTGTTTCCCGCAACTTCACAACAGGAAGTCACAGAAAATGACGAGTCACCACAAGACAGGAATTCATGATATGTTAAAATGTAGGTACAGGCTGAAAATGCTGGAGAAACCAAAACTTTACTGAACCACAGCTTGTTTTGCAATGGCAGAAAAAAGAACCAAGTAGAAATGTTTTGATGGATATGTGACATGCTACTTATCAACTAAATCAATTAAACACATAAAAAAAAAAAAAAACTTGCTTGTGTAATGAAAGACTCAACTCATTAAAGCCATTTAACAGATGGACTATTAGCAGGTCTTACAGACATCCTCCATGTGTTTCTCTATCAGGGTTTTATTTTGCATGAGTAAAACATTTGATAAAAACCGTCTGAAAATACCTGAACAGAGAAGGACGCCCTGCAGTGCCAAGAACTACTCAACTATTTCTAGTCATAGTTCCATTATCTTTATGGCTGTTATTGCCACTGATCATCCCACCCCCAACCGGCCCCGCCAGACACCGCCTACGAAAAACCTGGGTCTGTCCGAAGAAGAGAAGGAAGTTTTCCTCACCACTGGGGTGTCTCCCTAAAAGAAAGTTTGTTCTCACTACTCTCACACCAAATGCTTGCTCTTGACATAATTACTGGGTCTTTGTAAATTATAGTGTGGTCTAGACCTACTCTCTGTAAAGTGTCTTGAGATAAATCGTTATTGAATTGAAAGACATTGGTTCAGTTTGTTTACACTTTTTCTCTTTTATTCAGACACACTGCTGTCCCTTCTTCTTCTTGAGTCATAGTTAAAGCTTGGAGAGAAACTAAAAACATCTTTGTAATTTTGTCTCCCCTGCCCTGTAAAGAAAGAAGACAAAAGACACCATTTTCCTCCTAAATTAGTTTTACTGATAAAACATCTCCACAAAGAAAATATATACAAAGCATCAGCAACCAAACAGCAGAGAATGAATGCTGCCTCGACATTTGATACAGAAAATACGCTGTCGACCTCACAAAACCATAAAGGTTTCACAGCGCTCACAAGCATTTGGCGGTTGTACCTTTCTTTATTTAACACAGACATCAAGCGTCTAGTCTGGAAAACAGTAATAAATTACATGTGTGATTGATTACTGTTTGGGAAACCCAACGTCATCTTTCCATACTGTGAAAAAAATCGATCAGAAAAAAAAAAATTAAACGGAAGAAAATGTCTTCCCATTAAAAAAATGAAGACAAAAAAGACTGATATCCTGTATATACAAAATAATTCTAATGACCATCAGACTAAGAGGAGGTACACGACAAATGACAATTAAGGCATAGTTTGATCTTTTGTCTTCAGAAGACAAATCTCTTCTTTCTGTCCGTGAAAAGTCAGGGCCACATCCAATGAGCGAAGTTACCTTTTGCTGGTGGATCGACAAAAAGTAACAACCAATGGAGTTTGTTCCTCCGTGATGTTATATGGTGAGATACGGACACGGGACATTCGGTTCCTAATGCTACAGCTACTGCGTGCCAGTCAACAGCAGAGAAGACTTCTTCTGCACTTCATCCTAAAGCTTTTAGCTCTGGTTTATTGAGGTCATACAAAATAGTATGCACTACACAGTAACATCTGATTATTGAACAACTTCTTGGATATTACCAACATGGTAAACATTAAAATCAAGTGAATAGGTGTGTGTGTACTTTGATTATTTGAAGAGGAACGTGTACATGTACGCACTCTCAGCCTTCAGTCAGGCTTAGGTTAGTACTGAGACAGTGAACTGAACTGGCCTTTTTAAGGTGGTGTTCGATCATGGTAGAAGGGAAGTAAACAAAAAAAATAAAAACAGTTCATGAAAAATGAAATATTTAAGGTTTGCAGAGGGACCAGAAGAAGGAGATTCATCAGGAGAGGGAGGGGATGGGGGAGTTCACAGAGTCCAGGGGTTCCCAGTGACAGTTCATCATGGCGTCGTAGAGCTCCTCGCTGCGCTGCATAAAATCTTTGTTCCACTGCTCCACGTCACATTCAGGTATGGGCTCTGTAAAATATCACGAGAAATGACTTCCTCATTTATAGCACATGCTCATTCACAGTATACGCTCCTCTGTGCATGCAAACAAAGGGCACAGGCTAAAGTCAAAGCAATAACTCCGCCGATACTGTAGAACACTTGACACCTCGTTGGCTGACGAGATAGTTGTGGATTAATCAGGTCCTCTCTGTGAGGCTCCTATGTCTAAAGACCTCACATCAACTGTTGACCACTTAGTACCATTAGATATGTAATAAACATAACCAGTTTTGATACATACAGAAATGTCTGACTTAAAGGTCGTCTAAACATAAAGCATCTAAACTGGCAGCACAAGAATGTGTCTACTGAAGCAGTGGTTCTCAAATGGGGGTACATGTACCCTTAGGGGTACTGCAGAGGGGTACATGAGATTTTAAAAATGTTAATTAAAAGATTCCAGTCGTTCATAATTCTTAAAATAATTATATACTATAATACTGAATGCATTAAGTGATTCTGAGCATATAAAAGGTAGCATTTGAGTGTTTTTCAGTTCCAATATTGTTCAGTCAAAAATGTATTGTGCCTCTTTAGATAGCTAGGTGTTGCTTTTGCTCCAAATGTTTGTTCTGGCCAGGGTGGTACTTGGATGAATACACATTTTAAGGAGGTACATTATTATATAAAGGTTTGAGGACCACTTTGCTAAAGGGCTGACAGCATATCTTGTGTGATTATAGTGGAAACACAAAAAAAGAGCAGTTTTTAAATGATAAAAATGGGCCTTTACCTTCTGAATTATCCTCCTCGTTATCCCCAGCCTCCTCGTGGCCCTGCTGGGAAACACATTCAACATTTATCACACGAAAGAAAAACACTGCTAATCATGCCACAAGACCAACCAGATAATATATCTAAGCAAAGAAAGACACAAAGGTTGTAGTAAACACTGACTTATAGTGTTGCATTCATTGTCAGTTTTCAGAGTAGAAATAACTGAATTACATCTTAAATTATCTGTCCTCTCTGCATGTTGGCAGTGGAGAGGGGGGTTATTTTGTGAGTGTAAAATATTGTAAATAAAAAAACAGTGTGTTCTAAGTAAATAGGATAAAAAGGTTTGGAATTATTTTTACAACTGAAATAATTTTTTTGTAATTACGGAGGGAAAGTACCAAAAAAAAGGTACCGTTGGGGACCAGAACCAAATTTCAGGTACTGGTACCAAGAATAATGTGAAAGGTACCCAACCCTAGTTTTCAGGGAACCACGTGAGGCTCCAGTGTCAAGGCATTTCCCTCACCTCCACAGCTCCGGAGACGTCGGTGGACATGGGCGGTACCCCCATTGGAGGTGGTGGCATCATGTGACCGGGTGGGGGGTACCCGTAGGGCGCATAGTTGTAGTTGTAGCCAGTGTTGTAGCCGGTGTTGTAGCCGGTGTTGTAGCCACTGTACTGGTCATAGGCGCCCCACTGAGCGTAGTAGCCTCCCTGACCTCCGCTTCCCTGGTTGCTGTAGTAGCTGGACTGGGATTGGTTGTAGTTGCTATGGTAATTCTGGCCCTGGCCCCCGTGGTAGTTGCTCATCTTCTGGCTGCAACAGAAGGAATACGACAAAGTTGCATTGACATTTGAATAAGTTCAGTTCTTTGATTCCAGATCGAATCAACAGAGAGCGGCGGTGCAGCCCGTCAGCACGTACACGGAGACCACCGGAGGTTATGGCAGCCGAGGAAGGGGAGAGAGAGGAAGAGATCCGTTGCAGTTGTTGCCATTCTCAGGCTTCTGATTGGCTAACATGGGCTTAAGCATATTGTTATACTGCGGCATTGACGGCATATACACATGGTACGTGTGAATGAACACTTCTGAAAACTGACAGCTGTCAGTCCATTGAAATGTCCATTTATGAAACTAGCCGCCCACGTGTGAACGTAGTCCTGAACAACAATCAAAGAATCACGGCACTGCAACTGTTCCGTTGATAATCTCGGTGTCACTTTTTTTACGATGCGGTGCATTAAATCTTGGGAGAAGAGGTTTCCTGGTCAGTGTCTTACCTCTTTGCCACAGCCACGCTGAGTCGGAGCGGCTTCCCCCCCAGCATCGTACCCTGGCACTCCTCGATCGCCTTGTTCTGCTCGCCCTCCTCCCCAAACTTGACAAAGCCGTAACCTCTGCAGGTGAAACGACAGTTACACCTCCTCTCCACACCAACACACACTCCATACGTGGCATTATGGCCACTTATAATGAGAAACAGAATATAATGGGTATTATTATGGTAGAACTGAAACTTGTTGTTTTACTTTTAACATGAGGTAGCATCACTTGAATTGTGAGTTGCTCTTGCTTAGCCTATATGGGGAAAACAATAGTTTTAGCATAAGACGGCAAGGAAACATTTCTTCACCCTTTTTTTCGAAAATAGATGAAGATGCACTGGTGGTCAACGTCCATAGCATAAAATTACACCACAAAAAAAAACAGAAAACAATTTTTTCTATTATTGTAGATTTCTTACACTAATATTAAAACCAGAATTGTATACAACACATGAAGGAAATAATGTGTAGTTTAAGAAATCATCTGATGTCAAACTGAATCCTGGTAATATTTCTGAAGCTGCGTCTGTTCCACCTCTATGCGCTGACGTACCTGGAGTATCCGTACTGGTCAGTGACTACTTTGGCCCCCTTGCAGGAAGGGTACTTCTTGAAAACTTGGTGCAGTTGGAAGTCGTCCACCTCGGAGGCCAAGTCGCCCACAAACACTGAGTACTCCGGCCTGAGAGAAGCAAAGGATTTTGATCACGTGTTCTTACTCTTTATACAACAATCCCACTGTCAAGCATTCAAAAGAGATAGCTGGGTTTGTGGAAATATGTGACTAGGTTTACGGTTTTCCTCGGACCAGACAAATAAGAGCCTTTCTCATGAGTGCAGAAAATTGCCTAATTTCTTTAATAGTATAACTAACATTAACAGCGTGCAGTTGTGTACTATCACATTAACTTGCAGCAGTTCATGACCTTTTTTTAAAATGTGAGAAGAACTGCTGATTGAGCCCACTGACAACCATCCGCTCAGCATTCCTTTAAACTGGAAGCAGAGACTTAATTGAGATGTAGAGGATTTGTCTGGCTTTGGGTGAGAGAATAATGGTCCGGTTTTCTCAAAACATGTCCTATGCTTTTAATTTCCTGTTGTTCTAAAGATGTAGCCAAAATGTTCACTTTCAAAACTCATATGAGCAAAAACTATATGACATCATCGCAGTGTCATAATTTCTATGAAGATATTTTGTTACTACTTTTTTTTATAGTGAGGGATAGCAAATATGTCTTCTAGCATTGGCAATGACAACTGTATATATTACCCTGAATCCAATTATGGTGGAATCCTGCCGCAACAACGTGGTGTTAAAAGAAAACTCCACCAGTTTAGCATTGCACTCCTACAACATCGTCGGACTCATTAAAAAAAAGATCAGACAAGAGATGTTATTGTTTTTTATTTTCCATCTTCCTCTGCAGATCTCTAATGGTCCATTATTGGAAGTAGTTTTAAAATGTATTTAGTGTTATATTATTATTATTATGTATATAAATTTACATTGAGACTCAAACAGTAACATGCAAAAGCTCCGTGTGCACCGTATCTTACCCCGCCTCTGGCCGCTTGCCGTAGGTGGCATAGTTTAGCTTGAACTTCCGAGGCTGCACAGGGAGAGAGAGAACACATACACTAAGCCGGGCTCAAACACCAAAGACGTGTAGTATAGCACTGATATTGCTGAAAAAATAAAGAGTGGAGTTATTATGGTTGTTATTTAGGTTTACATACCTCCACCACCCAGACCAGCCTTTAGCCCATTCCTCAGTTAGTTCCTACCAGAGACTCTATTCACCAGCTTCAAACAAAGTACATTCATGTACAAGCAGCCTGTCAGCAGCCTGTCACAGCCTGTCAGCAGCAGGTAGGGCCGGTGGACAGGGGAGCCCAGTAGCTTGGCCAGCTCACAGGGGCCAACAGCATTTCTAATTCAGTAGCAAGCAGCTAAAGCTCACAACTTCACACACCACTTGAGACTTAGAACATGTTCAAGCAGGCATGACTTTTTTTTAATGGTTTTACATCTCTAGACCCTTAAGAAGGCTTTTAGTTCGGCCGATGTAGAATAATGTTTCCCATTGTAAAATATCTGTAACTGGTATTTAGCATTGCTCTGTAAACGTTTTATTTAAAAACGACTGAGTTACTGTTGTAACAAGGGAGGACCAAGACTAGTGGAGCTTCACTATCCACAGTCAGATCAACAATTAAATACTGCTCGATAACATGAGTGTAATACTGGAGGGAAAAAGGAAGGCAGTATTAAATTGTCAAAAGTATATGTATATTTGTGGAGAAACAATAACTATAAATGTGTGTGTATATATATATATGAACTATATATATATATATATATA